>NW_028064586.1:0-389 GCF_054177405.1 Leptonychotes weddellii
ATCAGTTCGTGGCAAAACAGAAATTTGAACCCAGGTTTTCCAAATATCCCTTTTGACAAAGCATCAGTAAATGGGAAATAGAAGATACACTTGCTTTTTTTTCTTTTTTTTTAAGCCGATAATGATGAGAAGATATCCTTTCTTGACTTGAGATATTTAATAGAACAACAGTAAAAGGTCCTGTGGGAGGGGGGCATTGGCAACACAAAAGTATGTGTCTTGTCAATAGTCCAGGAAAAATGTTGCTATTGAAATGGGTGATTTTAGGGGCGCCTGGGTGGCTCAGTCGTTAAGCGTCTGCCTTCGGCTCAGGTCACGATCCCAGGGTCCTGGGATCGAGCCCCACGTCAGGCTCCCTGCTCAGCAGGAGGCCTGCTTCTCCCTCTCCC
>NW_028064587.1:0-389 GCF_054177405.1 Leptonychotes weddellii
AGAGAGACAAGGGGTTTTCATGCAGCAGTGCAAACAATTTAAAATTGATCTTAAGAATCACAAAATTCTACTACTGACCCCAATATTACACTATATGTTAATTAACTGGAATTTAAATAAAAACCTAAGAAAGAAAAATTAAATAAATAAAATTGATCTTAAAAACTCCCTGTTGTCAAAAAGCCTTCAGCTATCTACAGCCAGGAATTTCTCACTGGACACTTCTCTCCACAAGGGTGGATTTTTCCTCTGTTTACTCTCTTTTCATATAAATTTTTCATTTTTAATTTTTTGGGCAGAGTAGTTTGTCTTCTTGTTGCATTATCTTCTTCCAGCCTATGCGCCTAGGCTCTCACCTTTTACCCTTGTGCAATATATTAAGATATCTT
>NW_028064588.1:0-389 GCF_054177405.1 Leptonychotes weddellii
TATGTGTATATACATGTATGTGTGTGAAAATATGTTTACATTCATATATATGTGTATGAGTTTACAAAATAGAAGAGGTACATGAAGCTAATGAATACTTATCTTGAGAACAGGGTAAATGAGGTAGGGTGGATGAAAAAGATCTTTTGTTTTTTATTCCTTATACAACTGTATTATTTCAGTTGTTTGCAAGGATAACGTCTTCATTGTTTACTTATGTGAAAATAGATAGGAAGGTAGGTAGGTAGATAGCAAGAAAGCCTAAATGCACAATACCAAGAATAAAAAGTGGGGACACCTGGGTGGCTCAGTCATTTAAGTGTCTGCCTTCGGCTCAGGTGGTGATCCCAAGGTCCTGAGATCAACTCCCGCATGCCTACTGTAATGCC
>NW_028064589.1:0-389 GCF_054177405.1 Leptonychotes weddellii
CGCCTGGGTGGCTCAGTTGGTTAAGCGACTGCCTTCGGCTCAGGTCATGATCCCAGGGTCCTGGGATCGAGTCCCACATCGGGCTCCCGGCTCAGCAGGAAGCCTGCTTCTCCCTCTCCCACTCCCCCTGCTTGTGTTCCTGCTCTCGCTGTCTCTGTCTCTGTCAAATAAATAAATAAAAAAAATCTTTAAAAAAAAAAAAGTATAATTATTTTTTTCCCTTTGTTCATTTGTTTCTTAAATGTCACATATGAGTGAAATCATACGGTATTTGTCTTTCTCTGACTGACTTATTTCACTTAGCATAACACTCTCTAGCTCCATCCATGTTATTGCAAATGACAAGATTTCATTCTTTTTTAATGGCTGAGTAATATTCCATTGTATAA
>NW_028064590.1:0-389 GCF_054177405.1 Leptonychotes weddellii
GCACTGGGTGTTATGCACAAACAATGAATCATGGAACACTTCATCTAAAACTAATGATGTAATGTATGGGGATTAACATAAGAATAAAAAATTTTAAAAAAATTTTAAAAAAAATGGATTTGAGGGAAAAAACGTTGTCCCTTAAGACAACCTTAATGTGATCAAATCACAAATAAAATCAGTAATACAAAAAAAAAAAAAGAAAGAAAAAAAAAATTCTATGACTGTGAAATATCTCCTAAAATGTGATCTCATATAAGCATATTGGCTTTACTTCTTTCTCACCCTACAAGGTAGGGAGGAGCCAGACACTTTTCTTCTAATAGAAGATGGAATGGGGATCCGAAAGTGTGGCAGCTCACTCAAGGTCACAGCAGGTTAGCCACAGA
>NW_028064591.1:0-389 GCF_054177405.1 Leptonychotes weddellii
GTTACTATCTCTTTACTTTGCTGTATGTTTGATATTTTCTAGAATTAAAAGTTAGAAACGGGAACAAAGGAATAGGAAACCAGCATCTCTGATGGCCAAGTGCTGAGCTGAGCTCTGGAGGAAAGAGCCTCGCACTTGAATATGACAGACCTCATTTTAGTCCCACCTTTCACATGCTGACTGTGTGTCCTGGACTTTTACTTAACCTCTCTGAGCCCCAGAGCCCTCACTTTTAAAACTAATATTATAGGGGCGCCTGGGTGGCTCAGTTGGTTAAGCGACTGCCTTCGGCTCAGGTCATGATCCTGGAGTCCCGGGATCGAGTTCCGCATCTGGCTCCCTGCTCGGCAGGGAGTCTGCTTCTCCCTCTGACCCTCCCCCTCTCGTGC
>NW_028064592.1:0-389 GCF_054177405.1 Leptonychotes weddellii
CCCCCCCGCCCCCATCCCTCGCTCCGTCTGAACAAGCCCTCCAGGGATCATGGTGCACACTTGAGTTTGAGAGCCACTTGCTCGTCATCCTCAACAACCCCTTGAGGATGCGTAGTGTTAAATGTCCCTGTTGTGTAGGTTGAGAGAGTTCAAGCACAAAGATGTTGAACGACTTCTCCATATGCTGTTCAGGCATTCAGTAAGCAGTGTCCATTCACTAGGGGCACTTCTTGCACTCTTCGGATGCTCACAGTGACCCAGTGCGGTGCCCGTTTTTATCTCCATTTTATAGACAAGCCAGGGAGGCCCAGGGACATGAAGCGATGCTCCGCGGTCACATAGCAGCAGCTTAGCTTTGACATTGCAGCTCAAACCGGATCTCTTCACTC
>NW_028064593.1:0-389 GCF_054177405.1 Leptonychotes weddellii
TGGACTCTGAAAAACAAAGTGAGGGTTTTAGAGGGGAGGGGGTAGGAGGATGGGTTAGCCTGGTGATGGGTATTAAAGAGGGCACGTTCTGCATGGAGCACTGGGTGTTATACACAAACAATGAATCATGGAACACTACATCAAAAACTAATGATGTAATGTATGGTGATTAACATAACAATAAAAAAATAACTATGTGTAGGCTAGAATGGGGCATCCCAGAGAAGGAAAAAAGAGATAAAAAAGAAACAAAAGAGAAAAACCTGTCAAAAGGTTTAGAAAACGCTAGTGCTACAGAAAGGTTCTAACTAGGAGTACCTTGGCGGTTTTGCTTTTGGTGTTGAAGTGAACCTCCTTCATTTTATTCTTTCCAGGAGGTTCTTGGAGGG
>NW_028064594.1:0-389 GCF_054177405.1 Leptonychotes weddellii
GAGCCTCCAATTATGGTAGTAGCTGTATAGTGGAAAATTTTTTTTAATATGAGAAAGCCTCAGATTATAAAAGCAGTGTGGGTTGAAAAACTAACCTTCTTCGGGGCACCTGGGTGGCTCAGTCAGTTAAGCATCTGACTTCAGCCCAGGTTGTGATCCCGAGGTCCTGGGATGGGCCAGCGTTGGTCTCCCCACTCTATGAGGAGTCTGCTTGTCCTTCTGCCCCTCCCCCTGCTCATGCTCTCTCTCTCTTTCTCTCGAATAAATAAATAAAATCTTTGGGCGCCTGGGTGGCATAGTTGGTTAAGCGACTGCCTTCGGCTCAGGTCATGATCCTGGAGTCCCGGGATCGAGTCCCGGGATCGAGTCCCGCGTCGGGCTCCCTGCTC
>NW_028064595.1:0-389 GCF_054177405.1 Leptonychotes weddellii
TTTTCTACTCTCTCTGCACAAAGAGATGTAACTGGCAAGGATATCCCTGTTGCACTCTCTCATTCTAAAATACTAAAGTGTCTTATTTCTGAGAGAAATAGTCTATTTTAAAATTTTATTTTTAAATCTCGTATCATTAGCCCCCTACTGTAGAGCACTGTTGGTCATGCTTTTGGAAGTAAGATCAGGATTCTCTGAGATGAGAATTTACAACTCGAATCTCAGATCCTCATTCTAGATCTTCATGTGTGCTAATTCCTGGCTGGGACTCAAGACATCCTTATGCAGGCAGGCTGGGTACGGGGGAGGGGGCGTGTGGAACCATGGGAGGAAGGGGTGCAGGACCAGCCAAGAGGGTCCTTTGGCTTTGTGCAAGATAGAGATCAAAT
>NW_028064596.1:0-8182 GCF_054177405.1 Leptonychotes weddellii
ACGTACCCCTTCGGATCCCTACTTTTGTATCTTTGGGGTAAATACCCAGTAGTGCAATTGCTGGATCGTAGGGTAGCTCTATTTTCAACTTTTTGAGGAACCTCCATACAGTTTTCCAGAGTGGCTGCACCAGCTTGCATTCCCACATGGTTTTCCCTTATTAACAGGGTGTTTTAGTGATTTTGGAGGGGAGCCAGTATTCGACCCTACCTTTTATTAAAGATAAAAAGAGACAGGAGGCTTAAAATGGAGTCACTTTGCTAAGCCCCAGGTCTGCAAACCAAGACTTAATATCTAACCTAATTGCAGTTTCAGCCCCTCCAAGGAATGTGAACTTTAACCAGTTAATCTGGAATTAGCTGGCCCCCACTAATAAAGTAATCTGCATGACAGACCCCACCCTTCACCCAAAGTAAGGTGACCATGCCTGAAACAATCTACTCTATTAGCACCTTCCCTTTTTTGCCCCCCTCTGCCTATAAAAGCCTTCCATTTTATACAGATCCTTGGACCTCCTTTCTATTTGCTAGGTGGAATGCTGCCCAATCATTGAATAAAGCCAGTTAGATCATCAAATCTACTAAGTTGAATTTTTAAAAACATATTTGGCGGCAGTGGTGGGATCTGAAGCAAACTCCTGATGACATTCAGGGACAATGAGAAATACAGATATGGTTTCTGCAAACACTTTAGAGTTATCTGTCCTTCTACCCATTTTGAAGGCTGTGAGTAAGTTTCTTTCAGTTCTGAGCTCTTCTATCTTTGTGTCAAGAGCCCAATATAATTGGCTTCCCAGTCAGTTCCATGCTAGGAGCTTCTGGTAGTTCAGCCTGCAATTCTTATTGAATTAGTAGAAAACCCCAGTACTTGATTCTATCCCAAGATCCACATGGGAACTGTTAGTGGGAGTTTACAGTTTCCCCATTTATGTGGAGCTCCCAGTCCACAGTGCCCATTTGTTTAAGTCTGTTGATTCAATCCTTTCCCCAGACCAAGGTTCCATGGTGGGAATAGTGGGTGGTGTGTAGAGGGCCTTCTCTTGGACAAAATGCAGTAACATCTCTTGGTCACTGCTGAAATATTAAGGTTTGCATGTTTATTTGTCTTGATTTGTGTAGATAAAGTCTATTGCTAATGGAAAACTCAGAAGCAGCTGAAAATCTGGTGAGCACGAGTTTAAAAGCTGCTAGAGTTCTCACCACCTAACCCAAATACTCCTATGTTAAAAGAAGTTGGTCACAGAATGGGTTATATTGACACCAGTTCACCCAATGACCTCAAGAAAATTTCTGTGCAACAAGGTATACTGTGAAATATTACACATTTCCTTTCTCAACCTAGTGGTCCATCCCTTTTAGGTATCAGCTTGGCTTTGAGGGGGCACAAAGGCTTAGCTAGCTAGCTAGCTAACTAACTAAATAAGTAAATAAATAAAACAGGACCCTTAAAATCCAAAGAAGTAAGCGTGCCACCTTCCAGTATACCTGCTTATTTTATGTCTAAGAACTATGGTACTGGGAGTTATAAATATCTATAAAAATGGCAAAATCTTACCAAAGACAATCTAGAATTACAATGGCCATTATGGGGAACATTTCACTTAGACAAGATCATTCATTTAAGAAGGACGCTTGATAGCAAGTGTTCCTGAATTAAACAAATAGAACAGGATACCTATTTTAATATTTAAGATTTAATTTAAAGCTTCCATAAGGCTTCAAGATTCCAAAATAGCCTTATTGAAAGTTTCATTGCAAAAATGTAATGAAAGATTAAAGACATAAAAGGCATCTAAAAGGGGCACCTGGGTGGCTCAGTCATTAAGCGTCTGCCTTCGGCTCAGGTCATGATTCCAGGGTCCTGGGATCGAGCCCCGCATCGGGCTCCCTGCTCGGCGGGGAGCCTGCTTCTCTCTCTCCCACTCCCCCTGCTTGTGTTCCCTCTCTCACTGTGTCTCTCTGTCAAATAAATAAATAAAATCTTTAAAAAAAAAAAAGGCATCCAAAAGAACACCTAGGCCTCCCCCATCACTCCTGCTTCTAAGGATCTATCATTAAAATACTGGCACAGAAATCGATATCTCATTTGTATTCAACTGGCACACTGGAGAAAAGATTGTCCTCAAACGTTTTGTGTAAATTCTTCAACACCAACTTGAATGACTCCACACCTACTTTCAAAGGAAGGCCCTACATGGGCCCATCCCAGAGTAGATGAAACTCTGATGGGTTTTTTGGTAAACTGCTATGCTATTCTCTTAAACAACAGGGGAAACTAAAAGTATTCAAAATCTTAGAGGAATTTTGTTTTGTTTTGTTTTAGGCCTCCTCCCCTAAGCTAATGTACCCAGAGGGAAAGAGAAATCCTGTGAAACTTTTGTGAAAGGATTTTCTAAACCGTTCCAAAGGCAAACAACTCTAAATCCAGAACATAGAAATCTTTTGATTTCCATCTCAGTTGAAAATCTTTTGCTTGGTGTGTGTGTATGTGTATAATTGTGTTTGTGAAATATACACACATATTAGGATAATGTGGTTAGATGTGTAGCTCAATCTATGATGTCATATAAGTGGCAACCTAATTTTTTAAGGAATTGAGAACAACTGGGGCGCCTGGGTGGCTCAGTTGGTTAAGCGACTGCCTTCGGCTCAGGTCATGATCCTGGAGTCCCGGGATCGAGTCCCGCATCAGGCTCCCTGCTCGGCAGGGAGTCTGCTTCTCCCTCTGACCTCCCCCTCTCATGCTCTCTCATTCTCACTGTCAAATAAATAAATAAAAATCTTTAAAAAAAAAAAAAAAAAAAGGAATTGAGAACAACTGTCCTTGTCTTACAAATCTTTGCAAAACTAGAAATGCAGCTCTAGAATCAGTTCGAAGCCCATCTATTCTTTTTTACCAATCACCAAATCTCCCTATATATGTCAAAAGACTTGTAAATATTGGCCTTAGGAAACTAAAGTTTTCCTTGGTGGAACTTGGATTCTTTCCCTATGCCTTTGAGATGTAAATGTTAACATTATCTAGGCTGTCTCTTTAAAATGCACCCTTCAGAGAGGTAATTCTTATCAGATGGAAAACAAAAAAGGAAAATAACATTTGAAACTTAGGTGAATGAAAAATCATGTATCTTCACAATATTAGTAGAAAGCTTTATTCATCTAAGCAGGTAGTTTTAACTTACTCCATCTACCAGAAAAACAATTTAGGTCCAACTCCTTTTATAACTAGTGACTTTTGTATTATTGTGCCTGATTCACAGCTAAAATTTTAAAATGGAAACTATATGTATGTGTATGTGTATGTGTTTGTGTGTGTGTGTGTATGTATGTATTTATTACTCTAGATGTGTGGTATTTTCTACCTCCAAATGGTATTACTAAAATTAATTTGTAAAAGAGCTCTATTTAATTGCTTGAAGAGACATAGGGCTTATATGAATAAAGGATTCCTAAAACTCTTAGAAATATACTAGAAACTAACCCAAATGCTTTTCAAGTTCATGTGATCTGAAATAATCTTTGGTAAATAAAAGCTAGTTTAAATTCATTACATTGATTAAAATAGGTACATCTTCAGAATTACTGGCATTAAAAATAATGCAGACTTACCATTTTATTCTACTTGGGTTTATTAGTCAAATAAATTCATGTTATCTCTGTTACAAAAATTTGTCAGCAAGAAAAATAGTGTGGGATGATGGCTAGCTTTATCTAATGTCTCATGAAGTTTTTATGGGTAATCTAAACATAATTCTTGAGAACAAGTGTAAATAGATGTAAGTGGGATAAAAGTTTCTAGATGAACTTGGTAAATAGTTGCCCCAAATCTTTTTGGTAACCTGAAATCTTAAAGATTTGTTAAGTTAAATTGAATGATGCATAGTCATTGCATATCTATATCTTTCCAAATAAGATAAAATACTAAAACACTAATTACTGAACATAGGTTTATCTACTTTTGTCTTCCTTTTAAAAGGGTCTATTAATAAACAGGTTTTGTGCTACACTAAATAATTTACTATAAGAAAGCATATATTTCTAAAAATTATAAAAAGTATTTATACATTTTTCTAGCCACAGAATGCTAATGTAAAAGACAGTTCACAATTTTTCACTTCTTTATTTTAACTAAAAATTAAGGTTCTGGGGTTAAAAATTGTAATATATATATTATAATATATAATTATATATAATTAAAGCTACTAGAAAGAATAAGGAAGATATCTCTGTATGCAAGAAAAGTAGAATATGTTTTTGGTAAAAGAAGGTATGTGGAATGGAAATGTATTTTTGTTAAGGAAAAATAAAGTAACTTTGCCCTAAAATGAGACTGGTTATTTCAGCATGGGAAAGAGAAAAAAAATAGGACAAAATTGTAGAAAAATTTTGGAAAAAGAGTCTTGGGAAATGAATTTTATGGGTGGTCAACCTGGCTAAGACTAGAATGAATTTATTTAAGTAAAAAATAAAATAAAATAAATAAGTTTTAATGTCAAAAGTACATGGTGCAAAATTAGAACTGGTTTTCTCTTTGTTAAAAGGACAACATTTTCTTGGACTTTTGGTCTGTTTTCAGTAACAGACTATGAAAGTTTCTTTATCCTTTAATTGACTAGAAAGCAAAGAAATTACGTCTTTCCAAAATAACTTACTGTGTTTCATGTTATCTTTATCATCAGGTCTCTGATTACTTAAGAAAACTGAGTATTCTCTATTAAAAGAGCTAAGGTTGATTTTGTTGGTTTTACAGCTATTTAACTTTCTGTATTTGCCTGCAAAATCTTTCATTGTTACTATGAATAAACATATAACTAAGTATTGTTTCACAGTAACCTATGATTCTATTTGATCAAATATCATTTAACCTTTTGATGCTTTTGACAAACTTCCCCAAATCAAATTCTGAATGAAGTCTTTTTAACCTCAAACTAATTTTGGGATTTTTCAAAGGGTTCCAGGAACATCTCAAAAGATTTGTTCTCTCTACGTATAAAAAGGGAAATTTTAAACTGATTAGACATATTTCATACGTTAAATTGCATGGGAAGCATTGTCAAATAAGAAGCAATACTAAGCCTTCTTTACATTGCATTTGTAGAAGTATATAAGTGTTCCAGAAATTATATAAAATTCCTAAAGTCTAATAGGTTCTAGTATAAAGTTATTATCATAATTTCACTTATTATTTAAAAATGTGTGTCGCAAAAATAACCAACTACATTTCCTTGTTAATTCCATTTTAATGGACTCTCATAAGATCTTTAACAATGGGCACTTTTAGGTCTTTTGTCATTTACAGATAGTTACCGTTTTACTTAGATTCTTTTGCAAAAATGTTCCTGAAAAACTGCATCATTTTCAAGGAGATTCACAGAAATAAACTTTGACAAGTAGAGGTTTCTGATAACTTTAAGATCATAAAACTGAACTGGGTAAGAATTTCTAGAACTAATGGAAAAACTGGGTTTAAGCAGAACAAGTATCAGTTGCATGGGTCTGAATGAACTAAGGAGGTTAATTCTAATTCCCTATGACTTTTTGTTGAAACACTGATGATTCTTTAATGTTTTATTTTTCCAGATTTAAGGAAACCTTTTCTTAAGCTATCTATGACTTACAGCAATTTGGTAAACTATATCATTATAAACAAAGATGGAACATTTACTTTTTCTCCCTACTTGATTCTTAAAGAATTCGGAAACTCTTGAGTATTCTTTTCATGGCAATATAATTAGTTATTTGCATAAGCTCAATAAGAATCCGTTCTTCTTATAACAGGACACGATTGGAAACATTGGCTACATTACCAAGCCTTGACTGGAATGTTGTATTTGAAAGAGATGTGTATAGACTCAGAAATGACCAGACAGCTTTAAGGAGTTGTTAGGAAAGATCAGTTCAGTACCTTCCTTATAGGGTTCCTGGAAGCCTTATCAGGTAAATAGGGAAAGTTATTGCCTGGCAGGCCCAAGAATCTCAAGTCATCTCGGGGGACATCTAGAAGAAAGGAATTTACCCAAACTACAGTTATTACAAGTAAAATCTAATGGTGAGTCCTTGGTTTAGCTTCCTGACCTCAGAGGCTTTTAATAGTTCAATCTGAGATTCCTTTTGTAAAGTTCCAGCAAAGCAGTCTTTAAAAAGAGCTTATATGGTCGATCACTACTCTTGCTGCACTTACATAAATAATCAGGCCAAGTTTAATGCAAACAAATTAGTTTTACTATGATTATCTTTGGTTAAAAAAAATGGGAATTATAGCTGAGAGAAGTTATGTTTGTAACTCTGTAGACATTTGATTCTAGTCCTGTTAATTATCTTTGAGGTTTTGTTATATACCTGTAAACTGGTGTGGATCCTGAATTATCCTGGTTTCCTCAAATATCTGGCTATGACTCTCCAAACTAATGTTTCCAACTCTCTCTTGGACTCCTGATTTGGAATTATTAAGAATAAAGGGTGCCCTTGAATCTCCTTGGAAGGGACTATACCAGATACTCCTCTCTCCCCAGATGGTAGCCAAACTTCAGGGACTTAAACCTTAGGTATACATCTCACATCTAAAGAAGGCTCCACCTGACTTCAATGTAGACTGTGCTTCCACCCAAGCCACTGGATCAAGACTTTCTACTTTAATGAAACACAAAACACTTTCATTTTTTCTTTTTTTTCCTTTATGCTTTGTCCTAGAAAGATAATGACCTCATCTGAATTTCCTAGGCCATTGCTAAGTGTGTAACCTTTCAGACTGCTAGATTTGTCATCAAAAGCTCTGATCTGTCCACTAAATGTGTCACCTTAGCAGGAGTGGTTTGTGCCCTGACCAAATTTATCTTTGTCTGTGGTGGAGATCATTTTCCCTGGGCCTAGGGATGCCTAGATGGCTGGCACACAACTGGACAATGTCTCTTAGGTTATCGACTGTGCCCCTAACAGTTTACAAACAGACTGAGACACCTCATGGGTCCACTCTGAATTTACATCACTGATCGAGAAGACACCTGTCAGGAGGTGTTCTGGGTTCTGGATTTGCCTCCTTTAGCGGGACCTTACTTCTCTGGTTAGGAGTGAGTGTGGTCAGACCATGATAGGGAAACTCTGCTTAACTCTTGAAAGTACTGCCAAATCTGTTGTGAAAACAGTAGCTGCCCAACAAAAGACCTTAGACTCTCTGGCCAAAGTTGTTCTTAATAATAGGTTAGCCCTTTTTTTTAAATTTTGGTTTCAGACAAGTTAAATGTCATATGGTGTGTCAGATACTCAAGATAAAGGTGGGCCAAAAATATCATTTGGGAATCATTGTCATAAAATGATACCTGAGGAGGAGTAGGAGACCTGGATTTCATGTGGTCTCAGGAATTCAGCTGGATAGGGTTCAAACCATTCTGAACACCTACAGACTCAACAGGAGATCGAAGAAAAGAATAGCAGCAACTCTCTGAACAGAAAAGCGACTGCTTTCTGGAAGGTAGGACGTGCAGAGAAGTGAATCTGAGCCGATATTCGGGAGGATAGATGCCGGGGGAGGGGGCCTCCATCAGCCGCTTCTGGCAAGTGATAGAGCAGTGGAGCACAAAATTGGAACTTTTAGAAGTCAGCTCCGCTGAGGGACGTTGCTCCAGTGGCTAAGCGGGGGGTGGAACGCTCGCTGGGACAGTGTGGTCTCAGGACCCTCAGGGTCACAGAAAGAACAGGGGTGCCTGAGTGTGGCAGAGCTTCCAGGTATCAGAGCGGGGAAGCTGGCTACAGAGACGGAGCCAAGGAGCCGGCTGTCAGCTCGGAGTTGCCATAAACCATGATCCGTGGCACAGTCGGGCCACTGCTCCTCCAGCAGGGACCCAACAAGTGGCAGATCCAGGGAGACTCCCCTTTCTCCCCCAGGAGGAGCAGCACGGGAGTGCACCACAGGGATCTGCTGGGTTTGGAGACTCCACACCAAGTTGGGTGCCAGAGATAGAAACACTTGGTCACAGGCCGGGTGAGCACGGAGTGTGGCCAGAGACCAGGAGATGGGAGTGATTGACTGCTTTTCTCTGGGGCCTCACTGAGGAGTGGGGACCTGAGTTCTCAGCTCCACTGGTGCAGAGATTGGGAGGCCGCCATTTTCACTCTTGGCCTCCAAATCTGTACGGAAAACTTGCAGGGAACAAAAGCTCCCGAGAGCAAACCCAAGCAGATTACTT
>NW_028064597.1:0-389 GCF_054177405.1 Leptonychotes weddellii
GTGAAAGGAACGTGCTGTATTCCTACACAGAGGCAAGGATTTACAGATAAAACTTAATGCCAGCCTTTCTTTCAGATTTGCATTTTGTAGTACTAATAAACCACACGCATCTTAGCCCATGTAATTGACAAACATACTATTTATGCAGCTGATTACTTCATTATATTGCCACCTCCATAATGCAAATGGAGTGCAAAAATGAGAGATCTGGTGGCTATCACCACTTTTTAACCAAGTTCCTTCTATAAACGACCATCTTACCTATTAACAGGCTTTCAAATCTTAGAGAGGAAAATAATTGTGACTCTTAAAAGTGTGTGTGTTTGCATTACTTATCCACTCAGTCTCAACTGTGTCCCAGAATTGGGTTGATGGTTGCTGAAAACACA
>NW_028064598.1:0-389 GCF_054177405.1 Leptonychotes weddellii
ACCTTTTAAATTTTAAGGCTCCTTTTCAAACATCAGGGAAAAATTGGAAAGGCGGTCGCGACTCAGAGGGGCCATCTGAACCCACTGTGGCCATTTCTGATTGTCACACCTTACTGTCTTGTGAGGTGCAGCTGTTAGGGAGCCGTGAAAGTGAAGGTCCAGACTTGGTACCCGGTGGGGTTCTTTCTGGAGAAAGACATGCACATATCAAGAGAAAAAAGGTTTGTTTTTTTTGTTGTTTTTTTTTTTTTAACGTGCCTGATAATTGGTACTGTTTTGATACGGTTAAATACAGTAGCATGACTCTTCTGGAGGCATAGTAGAGCATATTTTTGAGGAAGGGCTCTAAGCTTCTGTACTTGGATTAAGAAATGACCCCCCCCCCCCCC
>NW_028064599.1:0-389 GCF_054177405.1 Leptonychotes weddellii
ACACATCTTATTTTTCCCCTTATGCTTCTTTGTAGCCCAACAAGACACATGCATGCCTATCAGATGAATAAAACATTAAGTTTTGTGATATAAAGTCAAGGTATTGGGGCGGAGCAAGATGGCGGAGAAGTAGGAGACCTGGATTTTGTCTCCTCTCAGGAATTCAGCTGGATAGGGATCTAACCATTCTGAACACCTACGAACTCAACAGGAGATCGAAGAAAAGAAGAGCAACAACTCTCTGAACAGAAAAGCGACCACTTTCTGGAAGGTAGGACATGCGGAGAAGTGAATCCGAGGTGATATTTGGGAGGCTAGATGGCGGGGGAGGGGCCTCCGTCGGCCGCTTCTGGCAAGTGATAGAGCCACAGAGCACAAAATCGGAACTT
>NW_028064600.1:0-389 GCF_054177405.1 Leptonychotes weddellii
GGCCAAGGAGGAAATAGCCTGGTCTCCCTCAGTCTGAGTCCATTCCCACAAGGCCTATGAGGTCCTCCTCTCGGGGTTCTTCCTTATAGAGGCTAGGTTTTTGAGCCTTTCCCTGGTTGGGACATTCACTTTTCCAATGTCCTTTCTCTTTACAGTAGGCACATTGATCCCTTGCCAAGGGGGTTCTGGGCTTCCCCCCCTTTTGGTGGTTGGGGTCTCCCCATCTTTGCATTGTCCCTTTCTTTCAGGGCAGTGGTGAGGAGGCTGACTTTCTTTTTCATCTTTTTGTCAGCTTTCCATTTGGCTGCCACCTCCCTGTTCATGTAGACCTTATTGACAATCTCTATTTGTTGGGTGATGTTCATCCTGGCAAAACCCTCTAGTTTCTG
>NW_028064601.1:0-389 GCF_054177405.1 Leptonychotes weddellii
TTCGCTGAATTTGTTCATTAGCTCTAGTAGATTTTTGTGTATTCTTTAGAATTACCTATGTATAAAAATCATATTATCTATAAATAGCATTTCCCCCATATTTTGTTTTATTAACCCTGATTTAAATTTAACATTTGTGGGGATCCAGTCAGTGCAGGTGGTAAAAGACAAGGTCTTTACTTTCTTTTTTTAAAAAAATTTTTTTATTGTTATGTTAATCAGCATACATTACATCATTAGTTTTAGATATAGTGTTCCATGATTCATTGTTTGTGCATAACTCCCAGTGCTCCATGCAGAATGTGCCCTCTTTAATACCCATCACCAGGCTAACCCATCCTCCCACTCCCCTCCCCTCTAGAACCCTCAGTTTGTTTTTCAGAGTCCAT
>NW_028064602.1:0-389 GCF_054177405.1 Leptonychotes weddellii
AGGGGAGCCACTTTGAGGAACAGTACTTATTTTGCTATATAAGCTTTAAGATGGTGGATTTCTTTTTTGGGGGTAATACTCCCTTTAAATCTAGCATGTTAATCACGTTAGAAGACAGGGAGTTTAGAGGAGCCAACCTAAAAGGCAGTGTTTGCTTGTATTACCTTTGTATCTCATTATTAGCAAAAACTTTCATTTGAAAGGTACCTGAAATTTGGTAACTCCAAATAATCCAAATAATACAATGTGGTTAAGTCAGGAATTAGTTCTTACAAACCTAACACCATCACAATGACTAAAAAAAAAAATCTTAACATAAAAAATACAAATTCTGTACTTGTCCCCTTCTCATGCTTTCTAAGGGGCTTCCTGCCAGTATCCCACATTCA
>NW_028064603.1:0-389 GCF_054177405.1 Leptonychotes weddellii
ATCAGTGCTAATTATCAGGATGTGAAACTCAATAACTTTAATGTTTTAAACAGTCTTATGTATTCAGAAACTAGAAAATTAAAACTGACAAAAGTGTTGATTCAGTATTTCAACTTGGAATTGAATGGAGTGTTATTCAAATCACTCCATTACAGGTCATTCCCATTAAATGACTTCTTTCTTGGCCTATGGAAATGTTAACGACTAGCAAAAGAAATAGGTGAAATATGTGAACACTTTCGGTATTTCTGGGAGGCTCTTCCATGCTCTTAATTTCTGCTACTGTCAGCATGTTAATAATCCGTATTGAAAAGTATGAGTCAAATAGCTGACTTCCTGGATAAAATTTATCCTACAGGTTTAATCTCAGTAAGCAAGGCATGAAGTCA
>NW_028064604.1:0-389 GCF_054177405.1 Leptonychotes weddellii
CTAACTTTGGTTAGGAAAAACAGTGCATTCTTTCTGCAGCCTCTCTTAGCCTTTTAGGGTTTGGGGAGAACGGGCAGCTTCAAACTTTCCCCCAAGATCCACAGATCCCCAAACACCAGCTTCCTCTAGCAGATGTGCTGTCCTTGGGCCTCTGTACTGGGCTCTCACAGCCTCTGCAGTAAATGGTTCCTCTCATGGGGGAGGAGCCCACTTGAGTTCCCTCCTGACATAACTCAAGAGTGACTTCAGCCTCATCCCTACCCCATCCCTCTGGTGACAACAACTCGAAGGTACTGAACAGCATGGGGTTGGAAACACCAGGTAAGAGTGGGATTTGGAAGACCAAGCTCTGGACCCTCTGCTCCTATAAAACACGCCATTCCAGAATA
>NW_028064605.1:0-389 GCF_054177405.1 Leptonychotes weddellii
CAACGGCCCTCGGGCCTCGACTTCACCTTGCCTCAATCTTATAATTGGCCTGTGGGACTGAGCACCTAAGCCAGCATTCCTAGTTAGTTTGATTTTAGCTTCTCTTGGCCTTAGTTTCCCCATCTTTGAAATAAGTTGATGGTCTAGACATTGCCCATGACCTGTGAGGACTCACGGGGCTGATACTGGTTCTCATGCCATTCCTGGAATGACTGGTTGTTCTTCCAGAGTTACTCATGGCAGGGAAACAAAACCAACAACTCTAGTACATGAGGTTGTTGGGGGGTTTAAGTCTGAGGTCGAATGCTGGCTTTGGGCACCTCTAACCAACCACAAATCTACCCCAAGCTCAAGGCAGCCTTGTCTCAACCAACATTTATGGCACTGGC
>NW_028064606.1:0-389 GCF_054177405.1 Leptonychotes weddellii
ACTTCTGCTTGCCTTCAAGTCTGTATTTAACAATCTCTTCCTCTTAGAGGCTTTTGATAAAGACTGGCCCTTTAATCATTCTCTGGTACCCCATCACAGTCTGGGTGAAGTTCTTTTTCAATGTGATCTCATTTCTCGATACATCCCCTTTAGGAACCATTACAGTGTAAAAGATTGTTTACTCCTCCACCCCCCCCCCCATTTGTTTCTAGAATTTTTTAGAGCAGGAACTTGTCTTTCATTTCTGATTACCAATGTCTCATGGTGCCTAACATTCATTCATTCAGCTGATATTTATTGAAAAAAGCCATGAATATGTGAAAGATCATGAGTAAGAATTCAGCAATTACTCTCCAGTTTGAACATTAGAGATCACATCAATTCTTAGA
>NW_028064607.1:0-8181 GCF_054177405.1 Leptonychotes weddellii
TCGCTTTTTCATTCTTCTGCCTCACTTACCCTAGCTGTTAGATTATCTAGATTGGATTGGATCTCATTGACAGCATTTTTAAGTTCTGCCAATTCAGCTTTCATTTCTGCCCTTAAGAGACTCTATGTTGCCATTAATTGATTTCTCCATTCTAGCTATTGTCTTCACAATTGCTAGCCTGAATTCCATCTCCAACATCTTGGTTATATCTGCACCCATTTGTAAATCTGTGGCATAAGTCATAATCTCTGAGTCTTTTCAATTTTGGGGTTCCTCCTCCTAGTCATCCTGTTGATGGGTGGTTGAGGGAATGTATAGAGTCCAAATTATTGACCAGAACCCAAGCAAGATGCACCTGTTTTCTAGGAACCTTAGGGTTGCTGGCCTCTTGTTTTCCCCGCCTGTCTTCTGGGTGAGGGGTCTGCTGTGCTGTTACTTAAGCAATCCTGTTTGGGCAGAGTTGCCCTGCCCCCCTGTGGCGGGGGATGGGCTCAGTGGGAATCAGTTTTTTGGGGCTTTTGTTCTCTGGTGGCTTTCCGCATCTCTTCCGTGAGTCAGAGCAAAAGAAACCGTTTCCAACCCTCTGCCTCAGAGCAGAGAGATCACAGTCTGTTCTTCAGTGAGCTCTCCAGGCCACACTCTCTCCATTTCTGTCCACACTGCTATAAACTGCAGCATCCTGGGTTGTGTGCCCCTCTGCAGTGCTCCAGTTCTGCCTCCAGGTTGGAGCACGTCTCTGCCCTTTGTGCTTCTAAAACTGCCAGCTACTCCCAGTTCCAACATGCAGCCCTGCCACTACGGGTTTCCACCCCAGGGGCTGCCCTAAAGTCCTTTCCCCGCTGCTACCAGTCTGTCTGCGAGTCTGTGCCCCGTCCCCAGTGCGGGAGGCTGTTGCTCACTGGCGGTGTAGGATCCCCATGGCCAGGCTCCCTCCCACTGCCATTTATCCTCTAATATCTGCCCACGGAATCACGGCTCCCCACTTTGTACCTCGAAACCAACCACCCGCGATATTCTGTTTGTAGAGATCCAGATCTTCTTACATCTCAGGCTGATTTCATGGGTACTCAGAGTGGTCTGGCAGATATCCAGCTCAGTTCTGGGGACCAGTTGAAAGAGGGTCCCCTATTCCTCTGCCATCTTTTCTTCCTCTTTTTGTTTTGAATATTCTTTTTTTAAAGATTTATTTGAGAGAGAAAGCACAAGTGGGGGGGAGGGGCAGAGGGAGAGGAAGACAAGCAGACTCCCTGCTGAGCAGGGAGCCTGATGCGGGGCCCAATCCCAGGACCCCAAGAAGAGCTGGGGAGGCTCAACCAACTGAACCACACAGGTGACCTTGTTTTAATATTCTTAGTGGCATCTAGAATGATGCCTTCCCAGGAGGTTTTCAATTGGCTTTGCCCAGATCCATCAGAGGAATCACTGTGTATGGCAGCTATAGACTTATAAAATGTCTCTTAAATCATAAGACCTACCAGTTTAAATGACTTCTTAATCCAGGGGCTGTAGAATGGGTGTTATGTTAGCAGGCATGAAAACATTCATCTTACTGTACATCTCCATCAGAGCTCTTGGGTGGCCAGGTGCATTGTCAAAGAGCAGTAATATTTTGAAAGTAATCTTTTTTTCTATGCAGTTCTCAAAAGTGGGCTAAAGATATTCAGGAAACCATGTTGTAAACAGATGTGCTGTCACCCATTGTTGTTCCATTTAGAGAGCACAGGCAGAATAGATTTAGCATAATTCTTAATGGCCCTAGGATTTTAGGAATGGTAAATGATCATCGGTTTCAACCTAAAGTCACCAGCCACATTAGCCTCTAACAAGATTGTTGGCCTGTTCTTTGAAGCTTTGAAGCCAGGTATTGACTTCTCCTCTCTAACCATGAAAAGACTAGACAGCATTGTCCAATAGAAGGCTGTCTCATCTACATGGAAAATCTTGTTTAGTGTAGCCACCTTCATTAATTATCTTAGCTATATCTTCTGGATAACTTGTTGCTTCTCCTTGCACTTTGATGCAATGGAGATGGCTTCTTTCCTTAAATCTCTCCTGGTCTCAAACTTTTCTTCTACATCTTCCCCACCTCTCTCAGCCTTCACAGAATTGAAGAGAGTCAGGGCCTTGCTCTGGATTAGGCTTTGGTTTAAAGGAATATTGTGGCTTATTTGATCTTCTATCCAAATGAATAAAACTTTCTCCATACAGCAATGAGTCTGTTTTGCTTTCTTATTATTAATGTGTTCATTAGAATAGCACTTTTAATTTCCTTCAAGAACTTTCCCTCTGCATTCAAAACTTGGCTGTTTGGCACAAAAGGCCAGCTTTCAGTCTATCTCAGCTTCCAACATACCCTCCCCAGTAAGCTTAATCATTTCCAGCTTTTGATTTAAAGGAAGAGATGTGTAACTCTTCTTTTCATATGAACACTTAGAATCCATTGTAGGTGGGCGCCTGGGTGGCTCAGTCGGTTGGGCGTGTGCCTTCGGCTCGGGTCGTGATGCCAGGGTCCTGGGATCGAGTCCCGCATCAGGCTCCCTGCTCTGTGGGGAGCCTGCGTCTCCCTCTCCTCCCCACTTGTGCTCTCTCTCTCACTATCTCTGTCTCTCTCAAATAAATTAAAAAAAAAAAGAATCCATTGTAGGATTATTAGCTGGATTAACTTCAATATTATGTATCAGGGAATAGGGAGGCCCAAGGAGAGGAAAAAGACATGGGGAAATGGCTGGTCAGTGGAGGAGTCACAACACATACAACATTTATCAATTAAGCTTGCTGTCTTATATGAGTGCAGTTTGTGACACCCCAAAACAATTAGAATAGTAACATCAAAGATAACTGATCACAGATCACCATAACAAATACAATAATAATGAAAAATCTTGAAATATTGCAAGAATTACCAAAATGTGACAAAGGGGCACAAAGTGAGCAAATGCTATTGGAAAAATGGCACTGATAGACTTGCTCAATGCAGGGTTGCCATGAACCTTCAATTTGTAAACAAAACAAAAAACATACAAAAACACACACAGAAAAAACAAAAACAGTATCTGAAAAGCACAATAAAATGAGGTATGCGTATAGAACAGTAAACTCAAAATGGATCATAGAACCAAATATAAAACTTAAAACTGTAAAACTTCTAGAAGAAAATACCAGATAAAATATTTGGTATCTTGAATTAGGGGAAAAATTCTTAGTTATGACATCAAAAACACAACCCCCCAAATTTTATAAATTGGACTTCTTCAAAATTTAAAACTTATGCTCTGTAAAAGATACTATCACGTGAAGGAAAACACAATGCACAGCCTTGGAGAAATTTTTTGCACATCACATATCTGACAAAGAAACTGTGTTTAGAATACATGAAGAACACTTATATACAATAATAAGAAACAAACTGATTACAAGCTGGGTAAAATGTTTGAACAGGACACTTCACTAAAGAAGATATACAGAGGAGTGATGCTGGCATCTTGGTCAAGTGAGTCATTTCCTTTCTTTCTCCTTCAATTTACAACCACTAGGACATCTATAACCCAATAAAGATTTCCCTACATGGCATACCAGGACACCAAGATTCATACATCTACTTATCTGAGGGTGGATGGATTGGACTCACTGGAGTTGGCAGATTTGGGGTCAAGACTGGCAGAACCAGGGGAGCTATTGTGGTGCATGTGACTCCCCATGGTTCTGGGAGCAGTGGGGCACCCAGGATCCTAGTGATCCCAGCAACCCCAGCAGTGGTGGTGGTACCTGTGACCCTAGGAGCACTGATTGCACTGGGACCCCCCTTAGAAATTGTATACTCCTAAATATAGCCATGGGGCAGCTCAGTTAAAAGAAACTAAAAATCTGTGCTATATCACCACTTGCTGGAACACAAAAGAAAGACCTCTAATTTCCAACCTGTTGAACTATTAAAGTCAAAGTAAACAAAACTTTACCTAAATAAGAAAGGTGTTCACTACTTCAAAGCACCTGCAGAGTCACATCTCATAAAACACCATGAAAAATAATAATATGGTATCATGGGAAGAAGATAATAATTCCCCAGCAACCAAACTCAAAGTCACAAAAAATTGGAGTCTAACTTATAGAAAAGTCAAAAGAGCTAACATGAAGAAATTCAATAAACTATAAGAAAACTCAGAAAGGAAATTTAATGAACTCAGGAATAAAATTAATAAACAGAAGGAGTATTTCACCAGAGTATTTGAAATTCTGAAAAAAAATTCTGGAGCAGAAGAGCTCAATAAATGAGATGAAGAATGCCTTGGAAATGGAACAGATCAGATGGAAGAGAGAGTAAGTGACCAGGAGGACAGGAATCTAGAAATGATTTAGATGGAAGAGGAGAACTAATATTTTTAAAAAGTGAAGAAGCACATCTTCTTTATCCATTCATCTTTTGAAGGACATCTCAGATCCTTCCACAGTTTGGTTATTGTGGACATTGCTGCTATAAACATTGGGGTGCATGTGCCCTTTCTTTCACTACATCTATATCTTTGTGGTAAATACCCAGCAGTACAATTGCTGGTCATAGGGTAGCTCAATTTTTTTTTTTAAGATTTTATTTATTTATTTGACAGAGAGACACAGCGAGAGAGGGAACACAAGCAGGGGGAGTGGGAGAGAGAGAGAAGCAGGCTTCCCGCGGAGCAGGGAGCCCGATGCGGGGCTCGATCCCAGGACCCTGGGATCATGACCTGAGCCGAAGGCAGACACTTAACGACGGAGCCACCCAGGCGCCCCAGGGTAGCTCTATTTTTTTTTTTATTCTTATGTTAATCCCCATACAGGGTAGCTCTATTTTTAACCACCATTTGCATTGACATGGATGGAACTGGAGGGGATTATGCTAAGTGAAATAAGTCAAGCAGAGAAAGACAAGTATATGGTTTCACTCATTTTTGGAACATATGGAATAGAACAGAGGACATTAGGAGAAGGAAGGGAAAACTGAAGGGGGGGAATCAGAGGCAGAGATAAAACATGAGAGACTATGGACTCTGAGAAACAATCTGAAGGTTTCAGATGGGAGGGGTAGGGGAATGGGGTAGCTGGGTGATGGGTATTAAGGAGGGCACGTGTTGTAATGAGCACTGAGTGTTATAGGCAAATAATGAATCATTGAACACTACATCAAAAATTAATGATGTGGGGCGCCTGGGTGGCTCAGTTGATTAAGCGACTGCCTTCAGCTCAGGTCATGATCCTGGAGTCCCGGGATCGAGTCCCACATCAGGCTCCCTGCTCGGCAGGGAGTCTGCTTCTCCCTCTGACCCTCCCCACTCTCATGTGCTCTCTCTCATTCTCTCTCTCTCAAATAAATAAATAAAATCTTTAAAAAAAAATTAGTGATGTACTGTATGGTGACTAATATAATAATAATAAAAAAGAAGTGGCAAAAAAAATAAAAAGTGGAAAAGTCCTAGGCGCCTGGGTGGCTCACTTGAGCATCTGACTCGATATCAGCTCAGGTCTTGATCTTGGTCATGAGTTCAAGCCCCACACTGGGCTCCCTGCTGGGCATGGAGCCTACTTAAAAAAAAAAAAAAAAGTGAAGAAACCCTACAAGAGCTGTCAGACTATTAGGAAAGCCAACATAAGAATAATGAGTATAACAAAAGGAGAAGAGGAGAAGGGCAGAGAGGTTATTTAAAGAAATAATTGCTGAGAATTTCTCAAACCTGGGGAAATAACTAGACATATAATTCCTTAAAGCTAATAGATTACTTTACCATCTCAATGCAAAAAGAACCTCACCAAGACACATGATAATGAAGCTGTCTTAATGAAGACATGTAATTCCTTAAAGCTAATAGATTACCTTACCATCTCAATGCAAAAAGACCCTCTCCAAGACACATGATAATGAAGCTGTAAAAGCCAATGACAAAGAAAGAATCTTAAAGGCAGCCAGGGGAAAAAAGAAAGTCCTATAAAAGAAACCCCATTAGACTATCAGCAAATTTCTCAGCAGAAACTCTATAGACCAGGAGACAGTGGAATGATGCATTCAAGTATTGAAAAAAAATTATCTGCCAAGAATACTCTATCCTCCAACATTTTCCCTCAGATGTGAAGGACATAAAAGGCTTTCCCAGACAAACAAAAATGAGGGAGTTCACCATCACTAGACCTGTCTTACAAAAAATGTTGAGAGGAGTTCTTCTACTTGAAACAAAAAGACAAAGTACACAAAACTTTGAGTAAGGTTATAAATAGAATCAGAAAATTTTAACCCTATTTTAGAATAAGTTGTTAAACAATTACAGCATAATGGATAAAGGAGAAAATAACATTAATATAACTAATGCTACTATAGTTTGGTAATAAACTCATAGCATAAAAAGTAATAATTGTTACAATAAAAACATGAAAGGGGAGGGATAAATGACAAAATTTGTATCGGCAAATGAAGGCAAATGGCTATCAGCAGAAAAAGGACTATTTAAGAGATGTTTATACAAACCTCATGGTAAACATAAAACAAAAATCTAGACCAAAAGGACAAAACATTAAAAAGAGGAAACAGAGCAAATCATCATAGCAAACCACCAGCCTAAAAAGGCAAACAGAAACACAGAGAAAAAGAAAAAACGAAGATACAAAACAACCAGAAAACAAAAGATAAAATGACAATAGTAAGTCCTTATATATCAATAATTGCACTAAATCTAAATAAATTGAATTCACCAATCAAAAGGTACAGAGTGGCTGTATGGACAAAAAACAAGATCCAACTATATGCTGCCTTCAAAAGATTCATCTTGGCTGCAAGGACATACACTCAAAATGGAGAGTGGAAGCGACACCTGGGTGGCTCAGTCCTTAGGCGTCTGCCTTCGGCTCGGGTCATGATCCCAGGGTCCTGGGATCGAGCTCCGCATCGGGCTCTCCACTCGGCGGAGAGCCTGCTTCTCCCTCTCCCACTCCCCTTGCTTGTGTTCCCTCTCTTGCTGTGTCTCTCCCTGTCAAATGAATGGATAAATTCTTTAAAAAAAAAAAAAATGGAGAGTGGAAAATGATACTCCAAGCAAATGGTAACCAAAAGAAAGCAGATGTAAGCCATACTTAAAATAGACCCTTAAGCCAAAAATGATAACAAGAAATAAAGCAGGTCATGATATAATAATAAAGGGATCAATATATCAAGAAGATATAACAATCATAAATATATATGCTCTCAACATCTGGGCACTAAAATATATCAAGCAAATACTAACAGATCTTAAGGAAGAAATAGACAACAATATTATAACAATAGGGGACTTCAGTACCCCACTATCAGCAATGGATAGATTGTTTACACAGAAAATCAGCAAGGAAACATTAAAATTAAGCCACACTTTAGAACAAATGGACTTAACAGACACATATGGAACATGCCATCCAATAGCAGCAGAATACACATTATACTCAAGTGCACATGGAACATTCTTCAAGATAGATCATATCATGGCCCTAAAACTAATCATAGCAAATTTGAGATTTAAATCATACCAACTGTTTTCTCTGACTACAATGGTGAGAAATATCAACAAGAAGAAAGAGAGTAGATCTTCAAATATGTGGAAATTTTACAACACACTTTGAAGCAACCAATAGATCAAAAAAGAAACCAAAAGGGAAATAAAAAATTATCTCAAAACAAATAAAATGAAAATACAACATATCAAATTTTGTGGGATGCTGCAAAAGCAGTTCTCAGAGGAAAGTTTATAGCAATAAAGCATATATTAAGAAATTAGATAAATAAAAAAAAAGAAATTAGATAGATCTCAAATAAACAACCTATATTTGCACCTTAAGGAACTAGAGAGAGGAAAAAAATAAAGCCAAAGTTAGAAGAAAGAAAGAAAAAAATCAAAGTAGGAATAAATGAAATAGAGACCAGAAAAACAATAGAAAGAATCAATAAAACTAGAAGATTGTTCTTTGAAAAGATAAACAAAATTGAGAAACTTTTTTTTTTTTTTTAAAGATTTTATTTATTTATCTGACAGAGAAAGACACAGCGAGAGAGGGAACACAAACGGGGAGTGGGAGAGGGAGAAGCAGACTCCCTGCCGAGCAGGGAGCCCGATGCGGGACTCGATCCCGGGACTCCAGGATCATGACCTGAGCCGAAGGCAGTCGCTTAACCAACTGAGCCACCCAGGC
>NW_028064608.1:0-389 GCF_054177405.1 Leptonychotes weddellii
GCTGCTACCTCAAAGCAACTTCATGTCCCTTGCCCAGTTCCAAAGTTGTTAGACCAACACCATGTACCTATCTCTAGAGTTCCATGACAATTAGCCTCATGAAAAGGGAAGCCTAATTAAATGCTTTACTCAAAATGAATTTTCTCAAAACCAATACATAAAAAGTAGGAAATACTTTCAACTAGGTTTAAAAAAAAAAAGATCTACCTGACCTACACTCTCTTTTCTCCCTATCACACATAAATAATAAATAAAGCATTTATAAGGAACATATTAACAATGCTTATTTATGACACTGACAACATCTAGTCCAACTACCAGCCTCACTGGTACACAGCCAAGGGTTGTATTCATTTTCTTCTCCTTGGCATCAGTCTCTGTATTTCTCA
>NW_028064609.1:0-389 GCF_054177405.1 Leptonychotes weddellii
AAATAAATAAATAAAATCTTTAAAAAAAAGAGAAGTATTTATTAAGCGCCCACTGTGTGCCGGGCATGATGCTCAGAGCCAGACAACACCGATGAAGAGCGCTCAGTTCTTGCCTTGGTGCAGCTCACGTGGTGCTGCGGGAGCCACACCACGGAGAAGTCGTTCCGTGTGGGGCTTCAAAGGTGGTGGCGGCCCGTATGCTTTGTGGGTAATGGGAGCAAAGAGGAGGGGCTCTTAACTCTACCACGAAAGGGTGAGGCTGGAATAAACAGCTGAGTGTTACCCATGAGCTGACCCAGGTGAGGGGTTGGGGGAGGGGAGGGGATGCTTTGCACTAGAAGATGACCAACGAGCCCGGGTGGGTCTCCCCACAGGTGCAGACTGGGTGG
>NW_028064610.1:0-389 GCF_054177405.1 Leptonychotes weddellii
ATTTTCTCTTTGTCTCTGAGACTCGTAAGTTTTACTATTAGATGTTGGGGTGTTGACGTATTTTTATTGATTTTGAGAGGTATTCTCTGTGCTTCCTGGATTCTGATGCCTGTTTCCTTACCCAAATTAGGGAAGTTCTCTGCTGTAATTTGCTCCAATATACGTTCTGCCCCTCTCTTTCTTCTTCTTATGGGATCCCAATTATTCTAATGTTGTTTCGTCTTATGGTATCGCTCATCTCTCGAATTCTGCCCTCGTGATCCAGTAGTTGTTTCTCTCTCTTTTTCTTAGCTTCATTATTTTTCATCATTTGGTCTTC
The DNA here is from genome assembly GCF_054177405.1 of Leptonychotes weddellii. NCBI lineage: Eukaryota > Metazoa > Chordata > Mammalia > Carnivora > Phocidae > Leptonychotes > Leptonychotes weddellii. The sequence goes on from NW_028064610.1 coordinate 320, forward strand.
TATCTCACTGATTCTCTTTTCTGCCTCATTTATCCTAGCAGTTAGCGCCACTCTTTTTGATTGCACCTCA
>NW_028064611.1:0-389 GCF_054177405.1 Leptonychotes weddellii
TCTCTCTCATTCTCTCTCTCTCAAATAAATAAATAAAATCTTAAAAAAAAAAAAAAAGATGCCCCCTCCCAGTTATTCTACACACCCAACAGCTGTTCCTTGATTGGGCAGGTGCTACATACACTGAGGCTCTTCGCCTTAGAAGTGGAAGGATGATATTAGTTCAAGGAGAGTACAGAGAGCTATCACATCTTAATTATTATCTCCACATTACCACTATCCTCTCCATATTCTCATTTCACGATTTTGGGGATTAAGCCTCCACACACTGGAAATCTCTCGCAACCATGGCCAAGTCATCAGCACTGTAATGATGTGATTCAAATGGGGGGGACTTATGCTGTCATTTCTTCCCAAATTTTTAGCTAATCTTTGAATCACATTGACTT
>NW_028064612.1:0-389 GCF_054177405.1 Leptonychotes weddellii
CAACAATATATAAAAGAGGTAATGCATCACAACTGAGTATGGCTTAGCCAAGGAATGCAATATTGATTTAACATTCAGAAATTATCCATGTTATTTGCCATACTAACAAACTAAAAAAAAACAAAAAAACATATGATAATCTTGCTATAGAAAAAGCATTTGAAAAAATCCAACATCTATTCCTGATTTTAAAAAAAAACCTCTCAGCAAACTAAGAATGAGAATTAATTTCCTCAATCTGACAAAAGACATCTATAAAAAACCTGCAGCTCAGTGGTAAAAGACTGAATGCTTTCCCCCTGAGATCAGGAACAAGACTAGGGGCTGCTCTCAGCACGTTTATTCAACATTATACTAGAGGTTCTAGCCAATGTAATAAAGCAAAAGAA
>NW_028064613.1:0-389 GCF_054177405.1 Leptonychotes weddellii
AAATAAATAAATAAATAAAAAACAGCAACAACAAAAAACAAAAACATGTATGGCATCTAACAAGGATGCACAACTCTCAGCTCATATGAGAGTGAGAGCCCAGTATGGCCAGATCTTCTGATTTTTCAACAGAAACTGGAGATCCAGAATTTCATGTGAAATCTCCCAATTTTACAACGATGGCTCATTGCCTTCCACTTCCCAACTGCGCTTGCATACTCTTCCCACCACACCAGTATACCTGCAGCCTCCCAGGCCCTGTCCCTCCTGTCTTCACACCACTGCAATGTGGGCTCTGTCTGCAACACACGTCCTCCCTTTCTCTGCCTGGGAATCTCTTAAACAATTTCTCAAGACTCAGATCAATGTATACTTCCTTCTCCTTGTAA
>NW_028064614.1:0-389 GCF_054177405.1 Leptonychotes weddellii
GGTGGCTCAGTTGGTTAAGCGACTGCCTTCGGCTCAGGTCATGATCCTGGAGTCCTGGGATCGAGTCCCGCATCGGGCTCCCTGCTCGGCAGGGGGTCTGCTTCTCCCTCTGACCCTCCCCCCTCTCATGTGCTCTCTCTCTCTCTCTCATTCTCTCTCTTTCAAATAAATAAATAAAATAAAATCTTTAAAAAAAAAATACTCTAGTATGGTATTATACTGAGAAATCTGGCTTTTAGGAAATGCTTGACAAAGTTTCTGAGCTTCCACTGCATATATACACAAGTAGTCAGAATATTGCTTATTTTTCTTAAGATTTATTTATTTATTTGGGAGAGAGAGAAAGCACAAGCTGGGAGTATGGGCAGAGGGAGAGGGAGAGAATCTCA
>NW_028064615.1:0-389 GCF_054177405.1 Leptonychotes weddellii
AGAAACAAACAGAGTTTTAGAGGGGAGGGGGGAGGGGGGATGGGTTAGCCCGGTGATGGGTATTAAGGAGGGCACGTACTGCATGGAGCACTGGGTGTTATACGAAAACAATGGATCGTGGATCACCACATCAAAAACTAATGATGTATTGTATGGTGACTAACATTACATAATAAAATTAAAAAAAAAAAACGAGTAGAGTTTTAAAAATGTAATATTTCAATTGCATCAAAACTGGCCTTGTAAAAAAAACCTTTTTCCTCCTCCATTCAGCTACAAGTATGGCTTGTGTCAGCCCATGCACTGTGGCATTTGTTCACTGAACCATTGTCCTTCTCAAGAGATAGTTTTTCACCCCAACAAAAATAACTATGAATCACTGGTTCTAG
>NW_028064616.1:0-389 GCF_054177405.1 Leptonychotes weddellii
TATGTGTATATACATGTATGTGTGTGAAAATATGTTTACATTCATATATATGTGTATGAGTTTACAAAATAGAAGAGGTACATGAAGCTAATGAATACTTATCTTGAGAACAGGGTAAATGAGGTAGGGTGGATGAAAAAGATCTTTTGTTTTTTATTCCTTATACAACTGTATTATTTCAGTTGTTTGCAAGGATAATGTCTTCATTGTTTACTTATGTGAAAATAGATAGGTAGGTAGGTAGGTAGATAGCAAGAAAGCCTAAATGCACAATACCAAGAATAAAAAGTGGGGACACCTGGGTGGCTCAGTCATTTAAGTGTCTGCCTTCGGCTCAGGTGGTGATCCCAAGGTCCTGAGATCAACTCCCGCATGCCTACTGTAATGCC
>NW_028064617.1:0-389 GCF_054177405.1 Leptonychotes weddellii
GGGAGGGGCACCTGGGTGGCTCAGTCGGTTGAGCGACTGCCTTCGGCTCAGGTCATGATCCTGGAGTCCCGGGATCGAGTCCCGCATCGGGCTCCCTGCTCGGCGGGGAGTCTGCTTCTCCCTCTGACCCTCCTCCCTCTCATGCTCTCTGTCTCTCATTCTCTCTCTCAAATAAATAAATAAAATCTTTAAAAAAAAATAAAATAAAATAAGTCAGGGAGATGGAAATGACAGCATAGGGAATACAGTCGATAATATTGCAGTAACCTTGCACAGTGACAGATGGTGACTACACTTATGGGAGTGCGCAGAGAGTGATACAGAATTATCGAACCACCGTGCTGTACACCCGAAATTAATACAGCATTGTGTGTCAACTCCACTTCAAC
>NW_028064618.1:0-14776 GCF_054177405.1 Leptonychotes weddellii
GTCCCGCATCGGGCTCCCTGCTCGGCGGGAAGCCTGCTCCTCCCTCTCCCTCTGCCTGCCGCTCTGCCCTGCTTGTACTCTCTCTCTCTCTGTCAAATAAATAAATAAAAATCTGAAAAAAAAAAAATGTGTCCAACTTCTCACTGGAACTCCAGCTTATTCAAGTTATCATATAGGAGCAAAACTGTAAAATTTAAAGAACCTGGCCAAGCCTTCAGCTGCCACTCAATCCTTACTCAGTATCACAAATACCCACTAGATTCAAACCCTAGAGACATAATGAATGTGGAAAGACCTTTTTTTTAATATATACTGTAGGAAACACCAGAGAGTGCATAAAAGAAAGTAAACTGAAAGATATCAATGTTTAAAAAACTATTTAATTGAACATCAATGTCAATAAATGTCACAGAAATTAAAGCAGTACATCAGTCAATCTAGTCAGACAGTACTTTACATGAAAATAGTTACAAGGGGCGCCTGGGTGGCTCAGTTGGTTAAGCGACTGCCTTCGGCTCGGGTCATGGTCCCAGGGTCCTGGGATAGAGCCCCGCATCAGGCTCCTTGCTCGGCGGGAAGCCTGCTTCTCCCTGTCCCACTCCCCCTGCTTGTGTTCCCTCTCTCGCTGTCTCTCTCTCTGTCAAATAAATAAATAAAATCTTTTAAAAAAAAAGAAAATAGTTACAAGGAAAAAAAAAGTTAAACACTTAAAAATATACCTGCTATTATGTTTCAAAAGATTTAGTGGGTGGATTTTTACTTAGGCATAATTTCAATTTGTGCTTTTTTGTTACATTGACCCTCTTTGAGATTTGTGACTAACAAATATTAAAGTATTTTGCTCTCAAATTACTTCAGAAAATTCCTTTTTTCCTAGTCGTGTATAAAACGGTGAGGCTGATTGTTGCTACATCAAAGATATTAGATGCCCTGCTTCATTAAGTGGGAATCATGCATACCCAATTTTCCATGGAAGATGAAGGATAGTATAATATACAACATAGGAAGAAAATCTAAATGGAGATGCTGTTTATGGTTATAACACTGATGGAATTTACCACGAAATAGGTGTTCAGAACACATTCTTCTCCATGTATTAAAACTAAAGTACTTCCTGAATATTAGAAATACAGAGTTTTAGGGGCGCCTGGGTGGCTCAGTCGTTGGGCGTCTGCCTTCGGCTCAGGTCATGATCCCAGCGTCCTGGAATCGAGCCCCGCATAGGGCTCCCTGCTCAGTGGGAAGCCTGCTTCTCCCTCTCCCACTCCCCCTGCTTGTGTTCCCTCTCTCACTGTGTCTCTCTCTGTTAAATAAAATCTTAAAAAAAAAAAAGAGTTTTACTAATTGCTCCTTCAGGAAAAAAAGGTGGTAGTCCAGGAAACTATTTATATATTCATAATAGCAATCGTTAGAGTAGAGAGTATGCCTTGATAGGGTTGAAATGAAGAAATCCTGACAGATATCTGAAAGAGCATAGCTAAGTCTTCCCTACAATGCCATACAATTTTTTTTTTTTAAAGATTTTTATTTATTTGAGAGAGAGAAAGAGCACAAGAGGGGGGAGCAGGAGAGGGAGAAGCAGACTCCCTGCCAAGCAGGGAGCCCGATGTGGGACTCGATCCCGGGACTCCAGGATCATGACCTGAGCCGAAGGCAGTCGCTTAACCAACTGAGCCACTCAGGCGCCCGCCATACAATTTTATATACACATTTCTTAAGAACTACCTCAGGCCTGAAATTTATGGAAATTACTACTCCCACATCATTCTAACAGCCCTGGAATGCTTTTTACTGCTTCTATTCTGTATTTTGGTGATAATAGAGTGGCTTTGAAATCCATAACATAATCTATGTGTGAACTTAATCTATTATAATTAATAAAACACAATGGTTTTTAATGTGTTAACATGGATGTGTAATGAATGATGTGTTCTCCCAGCGCCGATGTGAACCCATCTCATTTTATTGAAGGTTGTAGGGAACTGATATCTATCGACTATTTGGTAATGGGATGGAATAATATTCCTAGGAATCCACTGTCTCAGTGGCCTTAAGGTTTATTTATTTATTTATTTTTTATTTTTTAAAGATTTTATTTATTTATTTGACAGAGAGAGACACAGCGAGGGAGGGAACACAAGCAGGGGGAGTGGGAGAGAGAGTAGCAGGCTCTCTACGGAGCAGGGAGCCTGATGCGGGGCTCGATCCCAGGACCCCGGGATCACGACCTGAGTCAAAGGCAGATGCTTAACCGACTGAGCCGCCCAGGCGCCCCTGGCCTTAAGGTTTAAATAATGTGTAGTTATTTCCCCCCCAGTATTGTATCTTCTTCTCTTTGTGAATACTGCGATATTCTTATGGATATATTGCAGATTATGTGTAGGTACTGTTGATGTTTTAGCTCATGCACTCCATGATACAGCTACTTGGCATCCCCTTGGTGTAGGCAGTATTTTTGCAGGGGCCTTGAACTGACACCTGCCCTTCTCACTAGTGTGTTCCCTAGACAATACTCTGTAGAGTCACAGGGCAGTGTAACTTGAGACGTGACAACCCAATCCACTCTTGTGAGCAACCATCTCTCCTTTTTCCCAAGGCTTTCCCCTCCTGTGTCTCCTGGAAAAGACTCCCACAAGGCTTACCTAGACCTGTTTTAGTTTGAATGGCCTAATCTGGACTTAAACTGGGACTCTAAAGCACTCCACCATGGCCCATAATAAAGGTGTGTGCCCCACTTTATATGTGGGGGTGTTGCCTGGACGCTTCTGTAAAGTACATGTGGGCATATGACCATGCTGCGTGTGTAATAGATATCCCAGAAGTAGGAGAAACCATCCCCATAGGAGTGATATTGTAGCCCAGGTAAGAGATAGAAAATATTGATATGATGAGCCCTGGGTATTATATGTAACTGATAAATAATTGAACGCTACATCTGAGACTAATGATGTGGTATGTATTGGCTAATAAAATTTAAATTAAAAAAAAACACATAAGATGAAGAATTAGCATGTGGAGGAGGACAACTGTCGTGAGTTGGACGATTGACTCCCTGGATTGAAAAAAATAACTCCTTTTTGTTTTGTGTCCTAGTTATTTCCGGATCTCCAGTTGTATTTTTCCTCATTTTTGTTTCCAGCTACATAGGCACCACAACCGTTCTTTTTTGCCTGAGTTGTGGAGAGAGTGTCCTCACTAAACACTTAGATTAGAGAGATGGATGGCCAATGGGTATGAATTCAGACATTTAGCCCTGGGACATGGGATGTAAATATAAGTGAAACACAATGAAGCCACTCTTTTTTTTTTTTTTTTAAAGATTTTATTTATTTATTTGAGACAGAGAGAATGAGAGACAGAGTGCATGAGAGGGAGGAGGGTCAGAGGGAGAAGCAGACTCCCTGCTGTGCAGGGAGCCCGATGCGGGACTCGATCCCTAGACTCCAGGATCATGACCTGAGCCGAAGGCAGTCGCTTAACCAACTGAGCCACCCAGGCGCCCGAAGCCACTCTTCAGAGAGGAAGTTCAGTCCTATTAAAAGAAAATGTGAAGAACTTTTTCCCATGTGGGGAGGGACCTGGAGGTGGTCCCCTTTAGCCGCTCCAAAGGCCCAGGCAGCTCTCGGTGGTTTACGTCTGTTGAAACCATGTAATGGAGAAAAGGAATTGGTAAGTGTGGTGGGTTTCTGAGGACTAGGGAAGTCCTACCTTATCGTCGTGATTTAATTGAATTCCTGTGTTACTGAGGACCAGATGCTGTTCGATGACCTTGATCACTGTGATTGCCCAGGCCTAGATCAGTGGCAATGAATAGAGGAGACATAGGGGATGATGCAATCATTTGGGCACAGCTTTAAAATATCACATGGTAGAGTTGGAGGTGAAGAAACCTTCTGGACAGTGGAACAGGCAGGCTCAGCAGGGCGTGGGCTGTCGTCGTGCCTAAGCACTGTAACCCCAACGGGTTAGATCCACTGTAGATGGGTGACTTTGCAGGGAAGGTGATGCACTGCTGTGTGAGACCTTCCTCCCTTTAGTCAGTGCCAGGATGAGTGTAGTCCTCTGCTCTGGCTTTGTCCTTTCCACAGATTTGCTGGAGAACAGTTCAACAGTGAGAGGCAATGGGCATTTCTGCCCCCAAAGAGTCAGACCCAAGTGTTCATTGAATCCCAAATGAATAAAGAAGATTTTGTGTGTGTGTGTATATATATATATATATGTATATATATATAGGAATATTAATCAGCCTAAAAAGGAATGAAATCTTTCCACTTCCAACAACATGAATGGAGCTAGAGAGTATTATGCTAAGTGAAATAAGTCAGAGAAAGACAAATGCCAAATGATTTCACTCCTATGTGGAATTAAAACAAGTGTGCAATGGAAAAGACAAAAGAAAAGGAGAGGCGGACCAAGAAAAGAATCTTAACTATAGATAATAACCTGATGTTGCCAGAGAGGAGTTTGGTAGGTGGATGCATTAAATAAGCGATGTGGATTAAGGAGCGCACTTGTGATGAGCACTGGGTGTCATATGGAATTGTATAATCACTATTGTATGCTGAATCGAATACTACCTTCCATATTAACTAACGGGAATGTAAAAACCTTAAGAAACGTTTTGCTTTTTACAGATTTAGGAAACTTTTTGTTTAGGTTGACTGACTTGTAGCAGTTGCACAAAATATTCCTTTGGAAGCAAATTGAAACATTTATCTTTTCTTCCTTCCTGATTCCTCCCAAATTCAGAAACTCTCAGTGACCATTCTTGCATTTTTTTCTTTTTGCCAACATACGTATTCGCATAATTTCATTAAGAAACTTCTGCTTATGACAAGACACAATGACAAACACTGGTCATATAACCAAAGCTTTGACTGGAATGTCATGGCTGAGAAAGAACTGCATAGACTCAGACATGACGAGACAACTATAAAGGACTAAGATTCACTTTATGGAGTCAAGAAAGCCCCCTTAGATATATCAGTCTGTAAAGAAGATAATTTCCCGGGGCGCCTGGGTGGCTCAGTCGTTAAGCGTCTGCCTTCGGCTCAGGTCATGATCCCAGGGTCCTGGGATCGAGCCCCGCATCGGGCTCCCTGCTCGGCGGGAAGCCTGCTTCTCCCTCTCCCACTCCCCCTGCCTGTGTTCCCTCTCTCGCTGTGTCTCTCTCTGTCAAATAAATAAATCTTAAAAAAAAAAAAAAGATCATTTCCCAACAGGTGCAGGAACCTAGGGATATTTGGGGGACCTCAAGAAGAGAGAAATTCACCCAAATCTATAGATATCACAGGCAATGTCTACTGGTGAGTATTTGGCTTGCCTCTGGCCTGGAGAGGCTATTAAAAGTTCAATCTAGAGATTCATTATGAAACATTCAGCAAAGCTGGTTTTAAAGAGTCTGTAAGTCAAATCTCTGTTCTTGGTGGGATTATGTAAGTAATCAGGCCAAGTTTTCTTTCTTGAACTAGACTTATTTTGCGATGAAATCAGTGTTATTTTTGGCTATCTTTGGTAAAAATGGGGGTGATTATAGAGAAAAATATGTTTTAATAACATCTTTGTCGATAAAATATTTTAATAGTTTTCATATAAACTGGACTAGATCTTGATTTCTTCTAGAGTCATCCAATGCCTGGCTACAAATCCCTAAACTAATATTTTGATTTTTCTCCCACCATTCTGTTACGAAATTATGTGAGAACTAAAACTGCCCTTTTTTCCTGAAGCTCTGGAAACAATGTAAATGACTTGATGTAACAAAATCATCCTAATAGCTCATGTATACACAGCCTTAGGGCTGTGGCTCAGTGGGCCACTGAAAACATTAACTGATGCAAAACCAGGAAGATCTGTCAGGTGGTCACTACCTGCCCTCAGTCTATCTGAGGATACTTCAGGTCTGACATCTAGATGTCTGCTCAACTGGCTACCCTTAGAAGACAAAAAAACTGGCTTAACATTTGCTCTAATCATGAGGCACAGTTCTATGGTTTTCACATACAAGTCTCCTTTAATTACATTATTTGTACCACAGGGCACTTTGAAAATTCACCTGCATCATTGCCTCCTGAAATGACTTTGACCTGACCTACTGTCAGGCCTAAAATGCTGGATCAGTGATATGAAACAAGTACCACGTCAACTTTTAATATGTGAAACTCACAAGGAAGTTTCAGATGGGGGAAATGTAAGGGGTCAGGACAGCTTGTCCATGCCCCTTACCCCTGAATGTGCCACTTTTGCCTGTGGATAATTTGAGTTGAAGGTATTTGAGCAGGTGAAGACTCAAGAGGACCTTTTCCCCCTCCCTTACCCACACAGTAGAATCAAATTGGGGAGGGTCTTTCCCAGAATAAGAGTTATTAACTGAGACAAAGTTTATCTCAGTGACCCAGTAAGGTAGGATAAATATCTACTTACCAAATATGTGCTCTTCTTATCAGCCTTGACGTGTTTTCCTTTCCTCGGAAGCTCCAGACCCCAACCCCGTTTTCCTTAGTTCAGGCTGGCATTTATTCTTGCCTGACATTCTTTGAAATTTCCACACCTATGTGGACTCCCTGTATGTACACCTACTTAATTTTATTCTCTCCTGTTAATCTGCTTATGCCAATTTGATTCTTAGTCCAGCTAGAAGGATCTTCAAGCGGACAAGAATTCTTGTTCTCTGACAGAGGATTTTATTTTAATGCCTCATTTCCTGGCATCTTATTTAAAGTATAAAAAGAAGGTGGAGCAGTAGGAAGTAACTCTACAGGAGTTGATATTTTTGAGTTTAGTTTTTGTCACTATTTCAGAAGGTTCCTTATTTGTTTCCTGTGTGGTTACTATCTTGTCAGTGTTTCCTTAAAAATCTTCTCAATACCAGTCAAAATATGTATCCCACTTGGTTTTTGTAGTTTAATATTTGGCTTTCTCGAGGTTTTTGTCTAAGTACACAAATCAGGTATTTTATTTTTTATTTTATTTTTTTATTTTTTATTTTATTTTTTTTCAAATCAGGTATTTTAAAAGGTCCTCATTTAGGGCACTTGAGCATTAAAATCATCTTTAGTGTAATTTTCTATTTATTTAGATACTTGAAAATATCTAATCCTTGTGTGTAAAACATGAATCCTACCAAATTGTTGGAAGGTGGTTCACCATCCCTTTTTTCCCATTGTGATGGTAATTTTCCATCCTAGTGGGTTGAAATGCTTAGCACTGGGGCACCTGGGTAGCTCAGTCAGTTAAGTGGCTATTTTCAGCTCAGGTCAGGATCCCAGAGTCCTGGGATCAAACCCCGGGTTGGGCTTCCTGCTTAGCAGAGAGCCTGCTTCTCCCTCTCCCTCTGCCTGCCTCTCTGCCTACTTATGCTCTCTTTTATCTCTCTGTCAAATAAATAAATAAAATCTTAAAAAGAAAGAAAGAAAGAAAAAAAGAAAGAAATGCCTAGCACTATCTAAGGGGATTTAGCCGTGAATGAATGTGCTAAGTAGAGTGATCTTGCTCCTTCAGACAATCGACCCTGGAGATGGTTGATTTTATTTTGTGTCTTGGTTTTCTCTGGAGGTAGCCTGGCTAAATTCAAAGTGCTTAGCATGCTAAGTGGCTGATCTTCTGTGTTTCCCTTGATGGAGCAGCTAAAATCTTTTTTTTTTTTAAGATTTTATTTATTTATTTGAGAGAGAGAATGAGATGGAGAGAGAGAGCATGAGAGGGGGGAGGATCAGAGAGAGAAGCCGACTCCCCGCTGAGCAGGGAGCCCAATGCGGGACTCGATCCCGGGACTCCAGGATCATGACCTGAGCTGAAGGCAGTCGCTTAACCAACTGAGCCACCCAGGCGCCCGCAGCTAAAATCTTTGTGGGTTGGCTGCTGGGGGCTGATGTTGACTCTGCCACTCTCTACTGAGGGAACTAATGTCCTTTGTCTTTGGATTCATTCTGAATCTCATCTACAGAATGCATCAGGCATTTAAATGGGCCACATTGTGAAGAATTTTAAATTTCTAAGAGGCAGATGCATCTGTGCCACAGACTTGCAATCTGTGCTTCTCTTGATTCTAAAGTGTATGGTGCCCATGCAGTATTAGAAAAGAAAGTCATCTTCCTTTTATTTTTTAAAGATTTTTATTTATTTATTGAGAGAGATAGTGATACAGAGAGAGCATGAGAGGGGGAGAGTCAGAGGGAGAAGCAGACCCCCCGCCGAGCAGGGAGCCCGCTGTGGGACTCGATCCCGGGACTCCAGGATCATGACCTGAGCCGAAGGCAGTCGCTTAAACAACTGAGCCACCCAGGCGCCCCCATCTTCCTTTTATTGAAGTCATAACTGACCACCAACTGATTTTGTAACATGCAGCCTAATGGGCTGGAAGTGGGGAGCTAGATCAGACACACCATTTCCCATTGCTATCCAAAAAACAGCTTCAACAACACAAGCACGGAACCACAACCACAAAGCTTCTCAGATTCTGTAAACTACTGTAAGCTGAAGGGGACTAGTCCTCACCAAAATGAGCGTATGATGAAACTAAAAACAAGTAAGAAGAAATGTCTCTCTTATTGTCACATGTCAAGTTATTTCCCAAGAAAGGTCTTCTGAGCCAGATGCCTTATTCCTCTCACTGCAAAATGAAAGCACCATGCTCAAGAGTCATTTCACATTTTCCTTCATGATCTTCTTAAACCTAACTTTCTGATATGCAAAGTCCTTAAAAATTTTTTTTTCTTAAATATTTTTATTTATTTGAGAGAGCTAGCGAGAGAGAGAGAGAGCATGACTAGGGGGTGGGGTAGAGAAAGGGAGAAGCAGACTTCCTGGTGAGTAGGGAGCCTGATGCAGGACTCGATCCTGGGACCCTGGGATCATGACCTGAGCCAAAGGCAGACACTTAACCAACTGAGACACCCAGGTGCACATGCACAGTCCTTTTAAACTATCCTTTTAATTCATTCTTTTTTGGTTTATGTCAGTTCAATCCTAAATTTTATTTTTGACCTTTAAAAAAGAAAAATTGGTTTTAAGAAAAAAAAAATTAAGATTGAAACTGCCTGCGAGTTAGGGGGAGTGGAGGAAAGGGGAGGGGCAAAGGGAGAGGGAGAGAATCTTCAGCAGACTCTTTGCTCGGCCTGGATCCCATCACTGGGCCTGGATCCTGACTCAGGGCTCCATCTCAGGGCCCTGAGATCATGACCTGAGCCAAAATCAAGAGTTGGATACTAACTGAGCCACCCAGGCACCCTGACTTTTTATTTTATTTTCATTCTAGTTAGTGAACATAAAGTGTTTTCTTAGTTTCTGGTGTACAATATAAGGATTCCACATTTCCATACATCACTCAGAGCTCATAAGGACAGGTGCACTGCTTAATTCCCATCCCCTATTTAAGCCTTTCCCACACCCACTTTCCCTCAGGTAACCATCAGTTTGTTCTCTATCCTTGAGTCCATTTCTTGATTTTTCTCTCCCTCTCTACATTGTTACTTCATGATTGATTAAATTCCTGGCGGAGAGGTGGATTATGATCACCCCTAAGGGTCTTCTCCTTATTGCTCTTCTGATTTTTCATTATAGTAATAATTCTAATCTGTTCTCTCTTTTGCTTTTGCTGAGATATATGCAAGCAGATCCTGTTCCTTCACCCAGCCAACAGATGATGCTTACTACTCAAAACAAATTCACCGCAGTGTCCCCTCTGGACTCTACAAGAATGGCCTTCTGTAATAGTTACACGTGGGGACAGAGAGGGACCAATTTCGGTCCATGGGTAGGGATATCTCAACAATCCCTGTCACCATGAAGAAGTTACAGAAGATGAGCCCTCACCCTTCCACAGCGTTAAAAACCAACGGACCTATCTATACAGTGAAATATTACTCAGCTATAAAAAGTAATGAAATCTTGCCATTTGCCACAGCATGGATGGATGGAGCTACTGTATTATGCTAAATGATGTAAGTCAGCCAAAGACAAATACCTTATAAGTGCACTCATATGTGGAATTTAAGAAATGAAACAAACATGGGAAAAAAAGAGGGGGAAAAAAACCCAAAATCAGACTTTTTTTGTTTAAAAGATTTTATTTATTTATTTGATAGAGAGCACAAGTAGGCAGAGAGGCAGGCAGAGGGAGAGGGAGAAGCAGGCTCCCCACTGAGCAGGGAGCCCAATAGGGAGCTCGATCCCAGGACACCGGGATCATGACCTGAGCCGAAGGCAGACGCTCAGCCAACTGAGCCACCCAGGCGCCCCTACCAAAATCAGACTCTTAACTGTAGAGAAAAAACTGAGGGTTCTTGGAGGAGGGGGTGGGGGCTGGGTTAAATGGGTGATGGGTGTTAGAGGGTACTTGTGATGAACACTGTGTGTTGTATAGAAGTCATGAATACTACATTCTGCTGAAACTAATATACTATGTGTTAATGAACAAATTTAAATAAAACTTGAAACTACAAAAAAATAAGGACAGAAAATTGGTCATTGGTGAAATGATGAGAGATAGCCCAGAAGGCCTGCATAGTTATGATAAAGATCCAATAAGTGCTTGTTGCTACATTCTGAAAGGGTCTCATGACTTCCTATACATCTCACAAATAGTTAAAATGAATGATAAGCACCTTAGAAATTTTTCAAAAGTAGTTTTATGAGTACAAATTTAAGTAGGGGCGCCTGGATGGTTCAGGTGGTTGAGCTGCCAACTCATGATTTTGGCTCAGGTTGTGGGATCGAGCCCTGTGGAGTCAGGCTGCCAGCTCAGTGCAGAGTCTGCTTGAGACTCTCTCCCTCTCCCTTTTCTTTTTTCTTTTTTTTTTAAAGATTTTATTTATTTATTTGACAGAGAGACACAGCGAGAGAGGGAACACAAGCAGGGGGAGTGGGAGAGGGAGAAGCAGGCTTCCCGCGGAGCAGGGAGCCCGATGCGGGGCTCGATCCTAGGACCCTGGGATCATGACCTGAGCCAAAGGCAGACGCCTAACGACTGAGCCACCCAGGTGCCCCTCAAATAAATTAATCTTTAAAAAAATGTAAAGAAATTGGTGGAAACATTTATAATCTATTACTCTCTGCATGAGCCCACCCCCTTGAGTGCTAAGCGTATAACTACCACCTTCAGACATTAAAAGTGTAGCTCTTATGGGGTCTGGGGGGCTCAGTCAGTTAAGGGTCTGACTTTGGCTTGGGTCATGATCTCAGGTTGCCGGGATAGAACCCTGCGGTGGGCTCCCTGCTCAGTGGTGAGTTGGTTTGATTCTCTCCCTCTGCCCATCCCCCCTCCCCACAAGTGCCTCACAGTTAATCAGTAGGAGGGCAGGGTAGTCTGTACCAGTTTTTGATTGCCCGCAGTCTCACTGGTGCTACCTACAGATGTTAGGGAGGTGCTTGGGGTTGGGTATGGGAGCTCCAGGGGGAGGTTGTGCCAGAAGGTGTGATTACCATTCTTTATAGGAAACAAAGCATGATGATGTATAGATGTACAAAGAAGGGTTTAGTCCATCATTCATGTAAAGGTGCATGCAGAAATGTAAAGACTACTAAGGTGGCCAGAGGCGCCAAGGCAGGGCTTCAGTGTAAGTTAAAAAAATGTCTTCTAGGTTTGTTCCATGACGCAAATGGCATTATTTCCTTCTGTTGTGAGGCTGATATATATACCAAGAATCAGTCAGATGGAGGACTTGTATCCGGAACAGAGCTGATAATGACGTGGTAAACAAAGGCAGCTGAAAAATAAATTTCCCTACTACTTACAGCCCATTGACAAGTCCTTGAAACAGGAAGAGTGACATTCCTCTAGGGACTCAACTGCCTTGATGTTAATACTTTGCTAAGGGCAAAAGGCAATCCTAGCCTGAACCCCCCCAACCCCCACCAGGATCCTGTAAGTCTACTTTAACATACAAGAATTCCTTTGGAAACTTCCTTTTTCTCTAAACCCACCAAGCTATGTGTTGGCAACCATTCCCCAAGCAGATGGCCCACCGATATACATCGGAAGGGTCTCATGACTAAGGTTTTATTAGATGGTAATAAATGACCTTTTCCCAACAACCACTAGCCCCCTCAAGGTCCTAGAAACCTTACTTCCAAAATTCCTTAGAGATTTATGCTATCACAAACCCCCTCCAACTTGAAAGTGTATAATGGGCCACTCCTCATGACCCCAGTACAGCTCTTTCTGCCCACGGGTCCTGTCCCCATGCTTTAATAAAATCACCTTTTGCACCAAAGACGTTTCAAGAATTCTTTCTTGGCTATTGGCTTTGAACCCTAACGTTCTTTCCTACATCAATACCAGAGATTCACTTTTTATATCCTAAAGATTTGCCGGCCTGGAGGGACAAACTATTGTTTGGCATACATTTCATCTTTCTCCTCCTTTGAAATATAAGTCCCCTCTTTTGAAATTCTAAATCCTACCTCCTCCTTCTTAAGTCACAGTGACATGTAAGCTTCAATCACCTGTCTTTGACCCTCATGTCTTTCAGGTTCCCATAATTAAGAAATTGTTTTCTCTTGTGAAACTGTCTTACATCATTTTAATTATTAGACTGGCCAAAGAATTGAGAATGGAGGAAGAAAAACAAGTTTTCCTCTCCTAACATTCATTCTGTTGTATAAACTGACCTCCCTGCTTCATATCCAGAATTGAACGTGAAGACAGAGTTGGGGATAAAGAGGAACAGTAGTTTTATTGCTTTGCCAGCAAAGGACGCTGCAGCAGGTCAGGGTCTTCAAAACTGCAAGCCCACCGAGAGGAAGGGGCTAGGGTTTTGTGGGGAAATGCAGGATCTAGCCCGTTTCCACAGGAACTGTGTCTGTGTGGCCAGCCCTGTTCATCACGTTGTCAGGGTGGAAGAAGGTTCCTGACACAAAGAGCTGAGAAGTGAGGAGAAGAGGTTTGTGGAGAAGAGAAAGGTTACTTATTGTGAAATGGCGTCTTGCTGAAGCATTAATCTAGCCGCTTTTTTGTTTGTTTGTTAAACTTGATGCTTTTCAGTGGTTTTCATTTCAGTCACCAGGACAACTGTTGCAAGAAGGCTTTATATTTTACGGGGAGAAACCACTCAATATTTTCTAGAATGGGTAAAATAAAAAGGATAATATCAAGTTTTCCTGAGAATGTTGAGAATTAGAATTCTCATATATCGCAGATGGGAAGGTAAAAAGCACATTCGCTTTGGAAAACTGTATGGCAGTTACTTATGAAGATAAACATTTACATACTGAAAGGGAGCATTTTGTCACCCTAAAATATGTTTCTTTGGCCTAAGCATTATTTTAGGCTGGTTATTTTATTTAAAAAATTTTTTTTTCTTAAAAGATTTTATTTATTTATTTGACAGAGAGAGACAGCGAGAGAAGGAACACAAGCAGGGGGAGTGGGGGAGGGAGAAGCAGGCTTCCCGCCGAGCGGGGAGCCCCAGGCGGGACTCGATTCCAGGGCCCTGCGATCCTGATCGAGCCAAAGGCAGACGCTTAACTACTGAGCCACTCAGGTGCTCGTAGGCTGGTTATTTTAAATAAAAGGCAGATAAAGGAAAAGCTCTCAAATCCTGTGTTTACTTTTGAAAGGGACATTTACATTTATTTATTTTTTAAAGAGCCAGGTTTTTTGAGGTTTTTTTTTGAGATTTTATTTATTTGACAGAGACACAGCGAGAGAGGGAACACAAGCAGGGGGAGTGGAGGAGGGAGAAGTAGGCTTCCCGCTGAGCAGGGAGCCCGATATGGGGCTCAATCCCAGGACCCTGGGATCATGACCTGAGCCAAAGGCAGACGCTTAACGACTGAGCCACCCAGGCGCCCCGGGACATTTGCATTTATAAGGGAGAGCTCCATTTGTAAGGCGTCTCCCTCTGTGTAGCAGAAAGAGGGAGAATGTGTTAATCTCCAGAAACTCTGATCAGTGGAGAAGGCATGGATCTAAATCTGGACACAACCACATCCTTGGTTACCATGCTTTGCCTGGTCACCTCCCCAGTTACTTCCCAGTAGGATCACGTGTGGAGTTTCCAAAAGGATCATATCTGGTGGCTTCCCCCTCAGATTCTGTCCATTGATTTGGGTGGAAACAGTGTTGTGTTAATTAAGGGCTCCAGGTGATTTTCAGTGAAGCCAGGGGTAAGCACGAAGCCTTCAGGTTATTTTATGAGAGTTGAGAGCAGGCTTTGGCTCAAGGAGAGGTTAACAGGGTCTCTGCCACATGAGTCAGGGAGGCTTAGGTTCATGCAGCACAAGGTTCCTAGGCTGTAGCTGAATTTGTGGGTGGCTGTGGGAGGGGATTTCCTCCCCCCACCCCACCCCTGGAAAGCCATTAAGGAAAAGTCAGGGATTGGTCTCCAAGTAGGAGCTCAGAGTTTCTGAATAGCTCCTGATGCAAAGGACTAGGAAGCTGGGCCTTTTCTGCATTTCAAAGTCTTGCCTGCAGGTTAGCAGTTTCAGGTGGAGAAGCTCTGTTGGTGATTTTAAGGGGATTTTTCTCCTAATGCGGCTGTGATTTCTCCACAGACATCTTGTGAGAAAGAAAACTAGAGGTCGAAGTGAAAGAAGAAATGACCAGTTCTCAGGTAAGCCTCGTGTCCCGGGAGAGACTGTGTCATCTTTTTCTCCGTAGATTCCTTGCATTTAGAAATTTCAAATGTTATGGGGTGGCTGGGTATGGACACTGGGGAGGGTATGTGCTATGGTGAGCGCTGTGAATTGTGTAAGACTGATGAATCCCAGACCTGTAGCCCTGAAACAAATAATACATTATGTGTTAATAAAAAAAGAAAGAAATTGCAAATGTTGA
>NW_028064619.1:0-8179 GCF_054177405.1 Leptonychotes weddellii
CCCTTACTCATACTGACCCCATAAAACAGAAATGCAATAGAGTAAACCAAATCTCATGAGAACAAAATACATAGTCGCCTTGGGTCTCAGCAGACTGTTTATCTAAGTACATGTGGTTTCGATTTCTCATCCATGAGCATTCATTGCTTATTAAATGAGGCCAACTGAATGTTGGTCATGCCTGATATTGCTGTATGCACTTAGACTAGCAAAGCAGCAAATATGCAAAGAACCAAATTTAGAAGAAGTCCATTGGAAAAGCAAATGGGACAATTATTTGGTTCCCAGACTCATAGTTCAATATCTGTGTGTGTGTGTAAACATATAGAAACATGTTATATAAACATATATAAATGTATGTAAATGTTTTATAATATATATTATATAAACAACATTTATGACATATGGCAGATGCATATATATACACCCCTCAAGCAATATATTTTATGTGTATGTATGTATCATGTATCTACATGTGTGTGTATACATCTTAGATACATGGTGCATACACATAAATATATGCATATATACTAATGTGTGTGATATAACTATGCATCTATGATATATGCATATATATATAATTTGCACTAACATGATATATATCACATATGTGCATAATATGTGTGTCTATGTAATCATGTAGTTATTTGTTATAGATCTATGTGTATGTATGTATAAAATGTATATAATATATATCAATACATTACCTATTCTATATTATATATGGTATATATTTTATATATATTCATATATGCTTATTTAGCATTATTTATCTTCTTGAGATATTTGCCCATTCACATATGACATTCTTAATCAGACAAATTTTTGGAAAACCATAGACAGCTATTTGGAATCAGAGAGGTGTGTTTTTCCTATGAAAGAGTAAAATCAATTTCTGTACATGTATGAATGGAAAATATTTCTCTTACCTGTGAAATGTATTCACTAAAGAGAATGAAATAAAGCTATGTATTTCCAAGTTCTCAGAAAGTTTAAAAAAATAAAAAACAGGCAGCAAGTGTTCTAAGGATAATTATGTGCATTTGCCCTGAAAAAGGCCTATGAATCAGGTTTAATAGATATAAGTCCACTAAAGAGGTCATTTAGCTTGGAAATTATTACTTCAGTAGATTTCATGGTGAGATATGAACTTGCAATCATGATCTGGGTATCTAATTTTAGCACTTAAAAACTCTAAATTATATAAACTTTTAAATTTTGCATGTGTGTATTTGAGAACTTGCTTTATTCTTGTTTATGGAAATATAAAATTTGATACATGACAAAAATACAATATGAACATTTCAGCCACAAAATAAAAAGGATTTAATTACCACATGTCTCCCATCAAAAACACACCACAGATGTTCATCTAAAAATGCATATCTTTAAATTAGAATTTTCTACAAATAAAAGTGATTCATCTTCTACTCCAGGTCTTAGACAAATTGTGTCACTTCTTACATGATAATCAGCCACCATTTTAATTAGAAGTTGTCATTCACCCCAGCACACCAATCTCTGGAAGAGATCAAGTAACAGTTTGTACAGCTGCTCCCATGCTTTGCCTGTCATCTTTGGTCTGACTTTGAATTCCTCTCCCCATCTCTTCCTCTCCTTTAGATAATTCCCCTCCTCCTTTTCCTCACTCCCACTGAGCTGTCAAGAGTTGAAATACTGTAATATGAAATCATTGCCTCTATGACTCTAAAAAAAGGAGAGCTTGCACTAGATTTTGATCAGAGAGAATCATTTATAAGATAGATGCAGCAAAAAACCTCAGGGAGTATTTTTTTTTCTCCCTGAAGCATCAGGATTATATGAAATAACAAAGACAAACATATTTTTAAACATTTTTTTGTCTTAATGGCATGATTAAGGTTTATACTATACAATGTTCAACATTATTTTTGTTTTTGCTGTGTTATTCAGCACCACCTTAGGAATATGTCACCTATGAACATGTAACTCCAGTAAAAATGGGAAGGGTGAGGAATATAAGAATTACAGCTCTCACTTTTGTGAACAACAATGAATGGAAAATGAAAAGAAAGCTGTAACTATTTTGTAGGGGCAGGAAGACCTCTGGGGAAGACCCACAGGGTTGCCATCATCAAGTGATAATGATGTTTTCAATTCTCCTTGTTGTCATTCTTATAAGGATGTATTTATGTTCCGCCACATCTCATTATAATCTTAGCCCCTACAGTAAAACATGCGGTTGCTAACGTTCAGGTAAAAGGAGACCATTGTACTTTGTCATTTAGGGGAAGCTGTTTTATTGACTCCCATGTAGTCGTCTTTGCTACGCCCACTTGAGTGAGAGCTTGCACACTAAGGTCATTGTCCTTTTAGGAGACTTGCACACCATTCTCCATGTTGGATATCAGGCATTAAAATTCCGATGCCTCCTTCACACAGAATATGGCACCAAAAACCTCTGCCCCAGAAATGAGGATAAGTGTAATGGAGGGGCATTGGCCATTTTTATATCTGTTTTTTATGTGACATTCCTGTTGTCTGTTGGATGTGGAAAGTGACATTTTTAAAATGTGAAATGAAATAATTTAGTTTGCATAATGGCATTCTTTACCCAGATTTTGAAATGCTTGCTTATATTCTGGTTTTGAAAATGTAGCCATTTCCTCAGTCTCTGGGCAGATATACAGGAAATAACACATCTGCTTATAATTTATTCATTTGATTTTTAGTTTTATAAAAATGTACCCATTGCCATGGTCTCTAGGTGAATATAAAACATTAACCATACAATAACAAAGACAAAGTCAAATAATAAAAGCATGTTACAGAAATGTGTGGGTTTGAGGTCTTGAAGGTCAAGGAACCAAGAAATCTACAGATTAATAATATAAAGGCATTAAATATTAGGACCTAGGATTAAGGCAAAGAAGGGAAGTAAGTGAAAGGAAATAGGGTAATTAGCAGGCTAAGGAGAACAAAGAAGAAGTGGTTAAAATATGTAGACTTGAAAATTATCCAGGCTCTCCAAATCAGCCCTTTGTTTGTGTGCATATGTGTATGTGTATATAAAAGAGGGGCTATTTTAAAAGGGTTATCGAGTATGTGTTGGGAAGAATCAAATCTGAATAAGGTGGGTTGTTGGCCATTGTGGGGAGGTGGGGGAAGAACTAGAGTGTGGACTTATTCCCAGAGACTACCCAGAGTATCAAGTGCCATGGGGACAACCAGCGTCCATTTGTATCTGAAAATCTGGTGTTCAGACACTTGGAGAATGCAAGTCAAAATTCAGATCCAATGACTACTTGATGGAATTGTATTTGGGATCATAGAGCCAGACAAGAATAAAATGAAGTATACTAGGGGACTATATATGTTTTTTCACCAGTGTTTCCCCATAATCCAGCACCTTACTCAGTGGTTTGCTAAATGAAAATGAACTGTGCAGTTTCATAACTCTAATTTATATGCTGGGAACTTCCTGATTTGTAAAAGTTTCAATAAGATTAAAGTGCTAGGGGCAAACTATCCAAAAGCAAAGGTTTAAAGAAGTCATAGTGGTTGAAATTTTTGATTGGATTAAACACATTTGAAGTGTGAGAATGGAAGATAAATGTGCATAAAAGAATATCCCAAAATGCAAAGCAGTAAAAGGGATATAGAGAGGATATGCTCATAAAAATATATATATATATAGGGATGCACACATGTGTCACCAGGGGAACATGTGTCTCATTAAGGTTTTGCCCTTGACTAGTGTCATGTCTGATGATACATGCTATTTCTCTTCACATATTGCATTGCACCAAGAATCTTACACTTTAGTGGGGGAGGTAGAAGGGAGTTGGCAGTAGGAGAGGCGTTAGAAGGTCCTTAAAGTTTAGCAATTATTAAATAAATGAAAGAGGCTGGCATGAGAGTGAGATCCAACCACAATAAAAGAGAACTGTAAAGATATGGTAGGACAAAGCTAAAGTGATCAGCCCACTCCTCTCAGTGAGTCTTGAGCCTTTTATCTTCCATGGTCCAAAGAACAAAGTAGAAGTATGTATTGGAAGAAAGATGAGAAACTTTGTTTTTGGATAATTAGAAGTCTTTATATAGAACTTAATAAGATATGTTTTATTATCTGAAAGGGTGGAAGAGAAAGATTCAGGCTAAAACTGTGGGATATCAGGTTTATGTAAAATAGCAATGCAGATTTTGAGGCATGAAGATTATTTAATACTATGATGGTTTATCAAAAGAAATGTTAGAATAGCTGTCTATGGAGGTCTTCACACATAATTTTTTCCCATGAGCATTAATTCTTCAAAACTAGTTTTGTAAATAAGGAACTGGATTTGATACAGTAAACTGTCTTTGAAATAAACTGGAAAAAAAAACTTGCTTGTCCTCCTTAAAAAAGAAATTTGGTCTGGCATTGTGTTTTAATGATGTATTCTGCAAGTAATTTTAGAACATGTAATGTTACCCAGGGATCTAATTGGAGCTCTGTTCCGACAACCAGTATTGATGTTCATCATTTGTTGTCTGCTTCAGTTTGTGGCTCTTAAGAATTCTGACCTTGCGGGCGCCTGGGTGGCTCAGTTGGTTAAGCGACTGCCTTCGGCTCAGGTCGTGATCCTGGAGTCCCTGGATCGAGTCCCGCATCGGGCTCCCTGCTCAGCAGGGAGTCTGCTTCTCCCTCTGACCCTCCCCCCTCTCATGTGCTCTCTCTCATTCTCTCTCTCTCAAATAAATAAATAAAATCTTTAAAAAAAAAAAAAAAGAATTCTGACCTTGCATTAAATATACTACATAAGTGATAAGAGACATGTATTTCTTCACTGTGCTATTTCTAGCAATGCTTACAAAATGGATTTTTTCACATTACTGACAGACTGATGGTGTAAATTTTTCTGTGGCTATGCTGTTTGATTTCAATGCGTGCCTTTTTAAATTTGGAATGGGGATCTAAACTATTTTTATTTTCCCTTTAATCTTAGAAGATCACCTTTGTACAATTGTGAGTGTGGTTAGGAAAGGAGCCTTTGTGGCCAGTTTTGCTTTGATGTTCACATTGAAAACCAATGTTGACTTGCAGATTCTGGTCCCTGCTTGAAGAGTACAACGCTTTTCCTCAGATGAACTTATCTGGCTCACTGTTGCGACAAGTCAGCTTGTTCTAGCTGCCTGATGGATGGATTTCCATAGCAATGCAGCAATTTAAATATCTATGTATACATAAACACATTTACATATATGTTTATCTGTGTACATATATATAATATGCATATATTTATATATAAGCACATATATTTTCTGAAGTTACTGTAATTATCAATAAGCTATATAAAACATTATATATAATAAAGACACTCAGAAAATCAGGAATGGAAGGAAACTTCCTCAACTTGATAAAAAGCACCTATAAAAAATCTGTAGCTAATACTATATTAAGTGGAGAAATACTGAATGCTTTTCTCCTCAGATCAGGAACAAGTTTAGGATGCGCACCCTCTCCACTTATAGTCAACAGTGTATTTGGGATCTGAGAGAGTAGAACGAGAAAGAGAAAAAAAGGCTGATAGGAAGGGAAGAAATAAATTTTGACTTCTCTCAAGACAACATGACTGTATAAATACCAAAGAATTTACTCAAAAGTTACTATAGGTGCTGAGAGCAGTTAATAAGGTTGTAGGATTCAAGATGAATATACAAAAATCAATTGTATTTCTATGTGCTTACAACGAACAATAAAAACAGATTTGATAAATTCTTGATACTAGATGTGCATACTGAAAATAACAAAACACTCCTGAGAGATTTTAAATAAATAAATGAACTTAGAGGCATGCTGTGCTCATGGTACAGGCCTTCAAAATTGTTACGATGGCATTTATTCCAAATTAGTAAGTAAATTAATCTCAATTCCTACTCAGATCCTAGCTGGCTATTTTATAAACATTGACAAGCCAACACTAATTTAGGAAAAAATATAAAAGACTTAGAAGAAGCAAACAATTGTGAAAATAGAAGAAAAATGAAATATATACTGATTTCAAAGGTTACTGTAATGAAAGAATAATTAAGACAGTTTGATACTAGTGTAAGGATTCACAGATCAGTGAAATAGAATAGAACATCCCCAAATAGACCAAAACCTTATGTCCAGTTGTTTAAAAACAGTCAAGATATTTCAATGGGAAAATAATATTATCAACAAATAGTGCCTGAAAAATTGGAAATCCTTATACAAAAAATGAACCTTGACTCTTGTACCATGTACAAACATTAATTCAAAATGGATCATAAACTTAAATGTTAAAAGCTATTGTTATATAACTTCTGTAACATAATGTAAGAGGGTATCTTTGAGTCTTCAGGTAGAATAAGAAAAAAACCAAAGTACATGTCTATAGTTTTTTATATGTTTCCACCATAAAAACATCATTACAATCAAGATAATGAACATATTGGGACACTGGGTGGCTCAGTCTGTTAAGCATCTGCCTTCGACTCAGGTCATGATCTCAGGGTCCTGGGATTGAGCCCCATGTTGGGCTGCCTGCTCAGCAGGGACTTTGCTTCTTCCTCTCTCTCTGCTCCTCCTCTTCTGCTTGTGCTTGTTCTCTCTCTCCCTAAAATAAATTTTTAAAATCTTAAAAAAAAAAAAAGATAATGAGCATATCATTCATTAATTTTCTCATGTCCCTTTCTAATCTTTTTCCTCGCATGTCTTCTTCCCATCCCAGCAACACTGATCTACTTTCTGAATCCATTGTTTGCATTTTCCACAATTTTATATAAATGGAATAAATTATGTTCTTTTCTGAGTATAGTATATATTCTTTTTAGCATTAAGTATAATGTTTTATTTTTTTAATAAGAGCAATTTTCATAATTACACCTCAACTTCATATGCCCATTTTAATTAGATTTTTCTGCTGTTCTAAAAGATTTCTACAAATTTGGTTGAAAATATGTTACCAATTTTTTTTAGTTTCCTGTGTACAAAAGTAATTTGTTACTTATATAAATTGAAATCACCACAAGTCTAGTTACCTCCTATCATCACACAAAATTGTTACATTGTTGACTATATTTTCTATACTGTACATTACACTCACAGATCTTGTTTTATAATGGAAGATTGTATCTCTTAATTTTTTTCACTTGTTTTGTCCACCGGCCCACACAACCCTCCTCTCTGGCAACCCTCAGTATGTTCTCTGTATCTTTGGGCCTGTTTCTATTTTGTTTGTTCATTGTTCATTTGCTCATTACACATACAAGTGAAATTCGACAGTATTTGTCTTTCTCTTTTTTCACTTAGGATGACACCCTCTAGGTCTGTCCATTTTGTCACAAATGGCAAGATTTCATTCTTTTTCATTTCTGTAATATTCCATTTTGTATGTATTTCCACACCTTCTTTATCCATTAATCTATTAATAGACATTTAGTTTGCTTTTATATCTTGGCTATTTTAAATAATGCTTCAGTGAACATAGGGGATGCCTATATTTTTTTGAATTACTGTTTTCATTTTCTTTGGATGAATACCTAGAGGTGGAATGCTGAATCGTATAGTATGATTTTTAATTTTTTGAGGAACCTCCATACTGTTTTCAAATAATGGCTCTACCAATTAACGTTCCCACCAACAGTGCATGAGGGTATTCTTTTCTCCATGCCCTCACCAACACTTGTTATTTTTTGTCTTTTTGATAATAGCCATTCTGACAGGTATGAGGTGATACTTTTACTGTGGTTTTGATTTGCATTTTTCTCATGATGAGTGATGTTGAGCATCTGATTCATGTGCCTGTCAACAGTCTGTAGGTCTTCTTTAGAAAAATGCCTATTTCAGCTTCTGCCCATTTTTTAAAATCAGATTGGTTTTTGATACTGAGTTGTAGGAGTTCTTCACTTTAGATGTTAACTCTTAATCAAATACATCATTTGTGAATATCTTCTCCCATTCAGTAGGTTGCCTTTTCATTTTGTTGATGATTTCCTTCACTATGCAAAAGTTATTTAGTTTAATATAGCCCCATTTTATTTTTATTTTTTTTTATTCTTATGTTAATCCCCATACATTGTTTGTGCATAACACCCAGTGCTCCATGCAGAATGTGCCCTCCTCAATACCCACCACCAGGCTAACCCAACCTCCCACCCCCCTCTCCTCTAGAACCCTGTTTGTTTTTCAGAG
>NW_028064620.1:0-389 GCF_054177405.1 Leptonychotes weddellii
AGCCCTGACCACATGCGGTGTCTGACATGAGGGCCACCTCAAATCATCCTGTCACCAACATTCTGTCAGCTCAGTCATGCAGCAAATATACTGTGACGGCCAGCAGAAAGGATCTATCTGCTCACCAGGACATCCCATCGGCTTGAGTCCCATGTTTATGAGCAACATCTTGTTGAATGTATGGATAAGGATGGAGGGGAAGAGCTCTCAAAAAAGGGACATCCAAAGACCAGGAACCACATGGGTTCCTGTCTAAGCTTAGCCCCACCTGGATGGCTCTGCTCTTCTGGCTAGTCCTGGGCACTAGAAGGATATTTTGGAAAATTTCTAATGTATGGTGATTAACATAACATAATAAAATAAAATTTAAAAAAAAAGAAAATACTTAA
>NW_028064621.1:0-389 GCF_054177405.1 Leptonychotes weddellii
ACAAAACCAGTCAGCACAGCCTGACGGGACAAGCCTGCACAAAATTCATAGAGAAACCCCTGCAACATGTTATCATGCTCCTCATCGGCCACCACGTCCTGAAGCCACTGCCAAACCACGAGCTGCATCTTGCTTGTCATGCTGCTCTTGAGGTTGAAGTTTGGGACCTGAGCCTGACCACCCCTGGTAAGGGTACAGAACTTGCGGGTTTTGCCTATTTAACCCTAAACCTTCCTCCTTTTGTAGCCGAAGGCTGTTGTCTCCCCAGTTTGCAAACTGTATGGCAATGAAGCTTTCCCTTGCCTGGGATCAAATCTTCGAATTCCAGGAATTTCTGCTGACAAATTGTAGGACACCCAGCTGGTGTCACAGGGAAGTGCATAGTGTGG
>NW_028064622.1:0-389 GCF_054177405.1 Leptonychotes weddellii
GATGGGCGCCTGGGTGGCTCAGTTGGTTAAGCGACTGCCTTCGGCTCAGGTCATGATCCTGGAGTCCCGGGATCGAGTCCCGCATCAGGCTCCCTGCTCGGCAGGGAGTCTGCTTCTCCCTCTCCCACTCCCCGTTTGTGTTCCCTCTCTCGCTGTGTCTTTCTCTGTCAAATAAATAAATAAAATCTTTAAAAAAAAAGAAGACATACAGATGGCCAACAGACACATGAAAAGATGTTTACCATCACTTACATTAAGGAAATGCAAATGAGATATCACATCACACCTGTCAGAATGGCTAAAATCAACACAAGAAACAGCAGGGGTTGGCAAGGATGTGGAGAAAAAGGTACCCTCTTGCACTGTTGGTGGGAAAGCAAGCTGGTTCA
>NW_028064623.1:0-389 GCF_054177405.1 Leptonychotes weddellii
ATGCTACCTAGAGCAATCTACACATTTAAAGCAATCCCTATCAAAGTACCATCCACTTTTTTCAAAGAAATGGAACAAATAATCCTAAAATTTATATGGAACCAGAAAAGACCCCAAATAGCCAGAGGAATGTTGAAAAAGAAAAGCAAAGCCGGTGGCATCACAATTCCGGACTCTATTACAAAGCTGTCATCATCAAGACAGTATGGTACTGGCACAAGAACAGACACATAGATCAATGGAACAGAATAGAGAGCCCAGAAATGGACCCTCAACTCTATGGTCAACTAATCTTCGACAAAGCAGGAAAGAATGTCCAATGGAAAAAAGACAGTCTCTTCAACAAATGGTGTTGGGAAAATTGGACAGCCACATGCAGAAGAATGAAA
>NW_028064624.1:0-389 GCF_054177405.1 Leptonychotes weddellii
TTCCATGATTCATTGTTTATGTATAACACCCAGTGCTCCATGCAGAACGTGCCCTCTTTAATACCCATCACCAGGCTAACCCATCCTCCCACCCCCCTCCCCTCTAGAACCCTCAGTTTGTTTTTCAGAGTCCATCGTCTCTCATGGTTCATCTCCCCCTCCGATTTGCCCCCCTTGATTCTTCCCCTCTTGCTATCTTTTTTTTTTTTTCCTTAACATATATTGCATTATTTGTTTCAGGGTACAGATCTGAGATTCAACAGTCTTGCACAATTCACAGCGCTTACCAGAGCACATACCCTCCCCAGTGTCTATCACCCAGTCACCCCATCCCTCCCACCCCACTCCCCACTCCAGCAACCCTCAGTTTATTTCCTGAGATTAAGAAT
>NW_028064625.1:0-389 GCF_054177405.1 Leptonychotes weddellii
TGTGTGAATTCCTAAATTTCTAGTACCTTAGTTCAATTTCAGGTAATTTATAATCCTACAATTTACAGGTCCTTGGAATTTCCCTTTATTAGCACATGGGGTTGCTTTGTATAAACATGAACATACACACACAAGCTCACTAAAATTTTATTTCAGGTGGTATCCCATGAGTGATCTATTAACTCCACAACTCTCCTTGGTGATCCAGGTGAAATCCAATGGATAATACCACTTGGGTGGCAAACCATACTGGATGATCAGATTTTGTCCTAGTGGGACTCTTCAGTCAATCCAAGCACCCAACTCTTCTTTGTGTGGTCATTTTCATGGTTTTCCTAATGGCCTTGTCTGGAAACACCATCCTGATCCTTCTGATCCACTGTGATGCT
>NW_028064626.1:0-389 GCF_054177405.1 Leptonychotes weddellii
GACTTAACCTGACTTTATAGTTCTTTTCTAAATCAAGCCTGAACTCATTTTCAAAGGAAAAACAGTAAATGTGTGAGGTTCTAAAAACAAATGTGAACATTGTCTCTTTTTATCCTCTGGCCTTCCCTAAATTTGAGATGGTAGTTTCAGGGGTTTTATTATACTACTCATCATGAGGAAGTTCTGGAGGCTAAATTATTTTATGAAAGTCCCTGGGTTGTACCCCTATATAATATGTCATTTTTATAGCCTTTCCTAGCTTTTGCCAAAGTTGTTTTTGCATTTGCCTTTTCATTTATTTCATTTTGTAGGAGAGAAGGGAGTGGATGTAAATTGCATAATAGATGGTATATGAAAATTATTGAGCACAATTTACAGGCAGCAGAGGT
>NW_028064627.1:0-389 GCF_054177405.1 Leptonychotes weddellii
TGCATGTACACCTTCGGATCCCTACATTTGTATCTTTGGGGTAAATACCCAGTAGTGCAATTGCTGGATTATATGGAAGCTCTATTTTCAACTTTTTGAGGAACCTCCATACTGTTTTCCAGAGTGGCTGCACCAGCTTGCATTCCCACCAACAGTGTAGGAGGGTTTCCCTTTCTCCGCATCCCTGCCAAAAACTGTCATTTCCTGACTTGTTAATTTTAGCCATTCTGACTGGTGTGAGGCGATATCTTATTGAGATTTTGATGTGGATTTCCCTGATGCTGAGTGATGTTGAGCACTTTTTCATGTGTCTGTTGGCCATTTGGTTGTCTTCTTTAGAAAAATGTCTGTTCATGTCTTCTGCCCATTTCTTGATTGGATCATTTGTT
>NW_028064628.1:0-389 GCF_054177405.1 Leptonychotes weddellii
TTTGTTGAAATTGAATTTATTGAAGCATGAATCATTCTGCCCAAGTCCTACCTAATTGCTCCAACACTGCGGATGGGAAGGATGGCGGAGGAGTTTTCCGTGGAGGTCATTATAGAATGAATGTGCGCGTGTGTGCGTGTGTGTGTGCATGCGCGTGCACGCCTGCACACACTCGCATCACACTCACCCTGCAGAGAGCATGCAGCGCTGTATGCCATCCAACTGCTCATGAGCAGCTATTTTGTTCAGTACTGACACAGAAATATCCTCCTCTGTGATGATGTGAGGTTGGCAGGGAATGTCTACAGATTTCACTGGTTTCTTCTGCCTCCCACCCCCTACACATATTTATGAGCAACTCGCTGTTTGGTGATTTGGCTCCCTGGGGA
>NW_028064629.1:0-389 GCF_054177405.1 Leptonychotes weddellii
ATGGAATGTTACCAAGACAGGAAAAAAAATTTTTTGACAGCTTGACAAAAGGGGCTCAGTCACATATTGGAGGTGGGGGGCAAGTATGGACAGTGAATCACTGGAGGCTGGTAGACAGGCAGGTCATACTTAACAATTTCTATCTCAAAGAAGGAAATCTGGAAAATTCAGTTACAACAGTAGTGCAGGACTAAACCCTTAAGACAATCAGTCTAGTAAGACAAACTCTCCAATCTTTTGGAGGGCAGGGCATTTGAAATTTCTGGTATCCTTAAGTATCCTGGGATCCTTCCTTATGGAATGTAAAACATTCAAACATTCACAAGTTACCCCCTCTACTTCTTGAAGGAGAAGCTTCCCCTTCCTTATAACCCAGTGCAGTCCAACAC
>NW_028064630.1:0-8179 GCF_054177405.1 Leptonychotes weddellii
AAGGCAGACGCCCAACCGACTGAGCCACCCAGGCGCCCCTAAGAAACAGACTCTTAACTATAGAGAACAAACTGATGGTTACCGGAGGGGAGGTGGGTGGGGGATGGGTGACATAGGTGATGGGGATTAAAGAGTACCCTTAGCATGATG
Source organism: Leptonychotes weddellii (assembly GCF_054177405.1). Lineage (NCBI taxonomy): Eukaryota > Metazoa > Chordata > Mammalia > Carnivora > Phocidae > Leptonychotes > Leptonychotes weddellii. The sequence goes on from NW_028064630.1 coordinate 151, forward strand.
AAAAAAATTAAATTAAAAAAAAGTGTTGGGGGGATATGGGTTGGCCTAAGGTGACCCCGACTGGCAAAGCTGGACAAAGAAGTCCAGACTGACATCATATGCCCCAGCAGTTGCTTTAGCCTTTTGGTGGAAAGAACTTTAAAGGGCACGTGGTCCGGTCGGAAATCCTTCCTAGATACCAGTTGGCTCTGGGGTTCAAACTGCCTAGCTCAGCGTAAGTAGGTATGTGACCTTGGGCTAGTTGCTTAATATTCCTATGCCTCAGCTTCTTCTGTAAAATAGAGATAGTAACACCTATCTCATAGGATCAAAAAAGTGCGGTTACATAAAGCACAGTAAGTGTTAATTGGTATTACTACTCTCTCTATCATTAACAATGATGGAAACCTCCCTCTTGGATTAGTGATGCAGGATTTCTCTGCCTTTGGTGCCCGTGGTTCTTGGTCACGCCGCTTCGAAGAGTGAAGAGGTAGACCAGACGAAGAGTGGTGGGCAGCAAATCAAAGTTTATTGAGTGAGAGTATAAAGCTCCTGGAGAGGGAGGGGGCCCAAGAGGGTTGCCCCCAGAGTTTCTAAGCTTAGGGGTTTTTATGAGCTCTTTTGCAGAACTATCTTAAGCAATCGGTGTGTGCTGAGTCGTACCAAATCAGGGCTTTGGTCACGTACCTGACTACCTATTAGGTTAATGTCTCTGTGCTGATGGTCTTTTTTTGCTGACTTCTGGGGGCTTATGTCTTAACTGCCCCTTGCCCATGATATTGACAAATGCTTTGTGGTCGATTGTCTTATTTTAGGACATTTTGCAGAAGTCATTTCTGCAAAGGCTGCAAAGCAGAATGTTAGTAAGGTCCTGTCTAAGCTATAAAACAGGATGATAGTGCTATTTTTATTTTAGCTGTCCTGACTCCATATTTTCTTGTTGGAGACCCTGGCCCTGACTACTTAACTGTCTAACTAACTCCAAACATTATTACTAACATAAAACTATCAGACATTATTTATTGAGGACGTACTTTATGTACTTTAAATTTAATCTTCACAATAATCCCACATGATGGATATTATTACCTTTTACAGAGGAAGGTCCTATGGCTCAGAGAGTATAAGTGAGTTCCCAATGAGTAAGAACTTAAAGTCAGTACTAACTCCAAAGTCTTTCCCCTTAACCACCATGCTATCCTGTCTTTCTGCTGAAATTCACTGCAAAACTGTTCCCATGCCCCGAATTCATTCTGCCCAGTGCAGCTCTTCTGGAAGCTCAAGGTCACTCCTTTGACTACGGCTGCTTGCTGAGTGCTTGGACACAGCCAAGTGCATAGTGGCATTGGGTGCCGGGTTCCCAGTAACGAGAGACATGCCCCTGCCCTCCAGGAGCTCAGTGTCTGTTGCCAACAGCAGACAAGGAAAGAGTTTGGGGGAGGACTGCTAGTTATACCCCAACTCCATTCTCCTCATCTTCCTAGGTACATGGCCTCCCAATTAGAGATTACATTTCCCAGTAAACTTTGCATCTAGGTGTGGCTAAAGAGGACAGAGACAACGTGAGAACCTTCCAGTCTTGGATTTAAAGTGTTGGGCATGTGAACCTCCCTTTTCCCCCTTCCTATGGGCCAGAGTGTGGATATAAGAAGCAAATAGGATCAATATTCTAGGGCAGAGTTTTCTACCAGCATTCTGCAGAACCACAGAATTGGCCTCGAGATGTTTCCAGGCCAGGGGTTCTGTATTGTGATAAAAATAAATAAATAAATAAAAGAAAAAGGCAGCATTATTTTTTAACTTCATGTGCCCTGTGATGCCCAGGCTTTCAGCGATGGTCAGTAACCAAGCAGCCTCAGAAACCACTAGAGGTCGTTCAGCCCCGTCTGGCACTGCACTGTGGAACTGTGTTCATCCATGAGTCTTTCCTCAGTTTTTAAGGTGAGCTCAGGAAGTCGGTTGATCATTTGTGAATACGTGTTGCCAGGACAGGAGGAGGTGAAGACTGATGACATCAGCCTCGCCCCACTGAATGACCTTCCCCAAACTCCACTTATGCACCGATGACTGTCTGATGGGAGCAGACAAACTTCCTGGTGTGATGGAAAATCAGAGGAAATTTTCCTTCCAAATAAATAATTTTTACACGTTGTGACTCAGCTGCTTCCCTGCTGTTTTGCTGTTGACGTAAACACTATAAAACATGAATTATGCCGGTTAGAAGTGAATGTTAGCTTGATGTCATATTTTTGCAAGTTTCTTGCTTAGTTATTTATTATGCCCTTCTATTGTATGTCTTTTTAGCATTTGTGTTTTACAAATGTGTCTAATGGTCCAATGTGGTGATTTTTCATTATGAGGTATGAAATGAAAGAGTTGGGGCTCAGGACAAGGACAAATCTGGTAGGGTTAGTAGTAAAGAATTACAATTTACAAAGGCAGCAATGGCTTCAGCAATATTGAAAAGAACTTAACTACAAATTTACTGCCATTTGACAAGTAGAGGAGCTGATTGTTATCAATTGGTATTTCAAAACAAACTGATTAAGGCTTTTATTCTAAAGATCACATTCGGTAAAAAGGCTCAAAGAGCAAGTTATTTGGTGGCAGAACTCACTGTCTAGACAAGAGAATCTAATAATGCTGGCAGGTGAAATTAGAGTGAGTGAAATGGTAGCGCGTGATACCAAATGAAGAAGTAAAGAGGTTCTATTCTCAGAGCAATAAGTTGATGTATTGATGATGTCACATGATGCTGAAAAGCTGTTTGTTAATAAACTAAAAAACAACAGATTCTTGGGGTGCCTGGGTGGCTCAGTCAGTTGAGCGTCTGCCTTCGTCTCAGGTCACGATCCCAGGGTCCTGGGATCGAGCCCCAGTCAGGCTCCCTGCTGAGCCTGCTTCTCCCTCTCCCTCTGCTGCTCTCCCTGCTTGCGCTCTCTCTCTCTGACAAATAAATGAATAAAATCTTAAAAAAAAAAATAAACCAAACAGAAAACAACCAAAATCCAACAAGCAAAAACTTGATGTTGTCACACACATAATGTTTTCTTCACAGAGAGGTGCTAGTATCAAAAATTCTTGAAGATGAAGAAACCATGATGCTGTAAAATGGTTCACTTTATTAAACCAAGACTGGTTTACTTGAGAATGTTTTAAAAAACTGTGTGATAAAATCCAGAATTCTACTTCTGTGTATGTACCAAAAGAATTGAGAGCAGGGACTTGAGCAGATATCTGTACACCCATGTTCACAGCAGCATTATTCACAACAGCCAAAGGTGGAAACAACACAAATGCGCATGGACAGCTGGGTGGATAAACAAAGTGTGACACGTACATATGATGGAATGGTACTCAGCCTTAAAGAGGAAGGAAACACCGGCTACAACGTGGATGAACCCAGGAGACGTTGAGCTAAATGAAATAAGCCAGACACAAAAGAACAGATATTGTACACTTCCACTTAAATGAGTTACTTGGAATAGGCAAATTCAGAGACAGAAGTTTGAATAGTGGTTATCAGGGGCTGTGGGGAGGGGATAATGAGGAGTTGTTGCTAAATGGGGAGAGTTTCAGTTTAGGAAGATGAAAAAGTTCTGCAGGTGAATAGTGGTGATAGTTACACAACATTGTGAGTGCGCTTGATGCCCCTAAATCGTGCACTTAAAAATGGTTTAAATGGTAAATTTTGTTACGTATATTTTACCACAGTAAATTTTTTTTTAAAAAACCTGCAAAAACTGGGACAAAGAGCACAGAAATCTCCTGTCAAGTATAGAAATCTGGCGGCTTCTCACTCTGTACATGGTCCGTTGGGAAAGCAAGTTGGTTGGGGAAAGAGGCTGACTGAATCTACAGGATGGGTCATCTTATCTAATTGGTGAGGACTCCCCCACTGATTGCCTTCTAATAGGAATTGACATGGGACACAAATATCTTCCCATTCTGTGAGCATTTTAAGAAGCCATCCATAGACCTGTCTCTTGGACCCATCATGTGATCAAGTTCTGTGTTCTTTCCAAGTCTCTGCAAGTGGCCAGCCCAACAGATATTGTTCATGAGTTCATATACATCTGCACCTTAGGCTCTTTTTCCTTTCACGCAAAGTGGATAACATCTGCATTGCCCAGCGTTCTGCCCATTGGGAGGATTTTCCTTCACCACTGCCTTTCAGGGCTACCTGTGAATGGTGTTGTCATGCAGCGGCTGTCCACTTCTGGATGTCGCTGGCCTACTGTGCAGAGCCTCTCGTAAAGCAGGTTTGTACTTTCTCCTCATCTCTTTGAAGACTTTGAGTGTAAACCGAGCGAAAGGAAGTGAAGCAGTAAGAGCAGATGGGAGTCTAAACCACCTGCTCATGCGGTTTATTTGAGCCTTCTGGATCTGCTTGGGCCCAGTATCATATATACCACCTCAATTTCTTTTTTCTTTTTTTTTTTTTTAAAGATTTTATTTATTTATTTGACAGAGAGAGAGATAGCGAGAGCAGGAACACAAGCAGGGGGGGTGGAAGAGGGAGAAGCAGGCTTCCCGCCAAGCAGGGAGCCCGATGCGGGACTCGATCCCAGGACCCTGGGATCATGACCTGAGCCGAAGGCAGACGCTTAACGACTGAGCCACCCAGGTGCCCTCTTTTTTCTTTTTTAAGATTTTTAAAATTATTTATTTATTTGAGAGAGAGAACGCAAGCAGGGGAAGCGGCAGGCAGAAGGAGAAGCAGACTCACTGCAGAGCCGGGAGTCCGATGCAGGACTTGATCCCAGGATCTGGAGATCACTACCTGAGCCGAAGGCAGATGCTTAACCGACTGAGCAGATGCTTAACTGACTGAGCCACCCAGACGCCTCATATACTACTTCAATTTCTAATGAGATGCAACTGTGAAAATCCAGTTTCGTGATTCTTCGGGTCAGATAAAACCTGTGGAACATTTGGGTTCAATAATCACTTGGTGTTCCATAAATCAGGCATTCAATCTTTACTAAGTCCCAGTAGCAAGCCAGAGGCTGCTTTTTAGAATATAGAATAGTCATTAGCAGTGGATAGCATGGCCCAAATTCCAAGGGTCTTAGCTGTGATGCTCCTATTGGGGCTTGCCAGAGGCTCCGCCTGGCATCTTTGGCTGACACCTAACTTGGGCACCTGGACCTACTAGGCATAATGCCCATAAAGGTAGGGTAGCTTGCCTCACAGCCTGGGCTTTTGAAGAGCCTTTTTTAGATCCAAACATAACACTGTCAGATGTACAGTTTACCTGGTAAATGAGTCAAAGCAGCTTGCCCAGGTATGATATATGTGGGCTCCAAAATCCAAAAGGCATATCAGACATCGCTCCTCTTTCTTCATGATGTATGGTGTAAGGATCAGCAACTTGTCTCTCACTTTAGAAGAGATAGCCAACATTTCCCCAGACCTCTGTACCCTTACACATTCTCCTGATGTGTCAGGTCCTTGAACTTCCACAGGGTTCATCTCTGGCACACATATGTCTAAGGCACCAAGGTGTTGGCTCTTTCCTACTCACAGCACCCAGTTAGCATAATGGCAATGGTTGAGTATATCAGCATGGTGTTCTCTGTGTTTTCAAGACTGTTAAAGTCCCTCTGGACCTTGCAGTTTGCAGGAGAATGGCATAAGCCAGGGTCAAGACAGTAAGATACTGTTGCAACAGATACTGATACAACAAGATACTGTTATTCCTGCTATGTAAACTGAAACTGTAATTTCCCATACTCCTGGGAATGTAAGAAAGCATTTACTAATTCAACAGCCATAGGCCAGTTGCTGGCATTTATATTGATTTTCTGCAATCATAATATCAAATCTAGAATTGTAGCTGTGATGGGCATTGCCACATCATTAAGTTTGCTTTTCCACTGTCAAACAGGTAAGTTGTAAGAGGATATGCCTCTCTCAAATCCCTAATGGCGGCATTAACCTCTGCACTTTCTCCAGAGTTTTGGTATTGTTTTTGGTTTATAACTTATAACTGGGAAGACAATTCCAGGGGTTTTTACTTGCTCCCCATCTTTTTTTTTTTTTTTTTTACCATAATAGCCCACAGTAGAGCAGCAGGAAACCAACGGGAGATTCTGCCAGCTACTGAGCATTAATATCACAATAAATTCTGGAATGGGAGAAAGGACTACAGCACAAATCTGAAGGCCTTAGGAATGTGGCCTTTGATCTCTAAAGGCCTCCAGTGCTAATTGGTCTCCATGGGTAATAATCAAATTAACATCTGAAACTACAGTGAATTTTTACAGTGTCATTTTAGTGAAGCTGGAACTGTATTCCTCAGACTTCTCTTCCCTGCTTAGTCCTGACTTAGTGTGGGCCACAAGTGACATTTTGTGCAAGATTTGGAAAGTGTAGAATTGAAACAGGAGTTGTATGGGAAACATACAACCTGAGTGGGAAAACCTTCCTTTTTCCACTAGGAAGGTTGGTCTGGGGGCACCAGACATAGTTGTAACTCATTCACAATGACCCTTATTTGGGGACTCGCCTTGTTGGCATGGGGCAGCAGGTGGGTCTACAGCTCCTCCAGCTTATGCCAGATCCTCCTTCAACTTCTATCACTTCTGTTCTGGTGCGTGTTTGGCTTCCTGACAGAGTGCCTGTTTCTCCTGTAGGTCACCTGCATCATCAAAGTTGGAGGCTTATGTGCAGAGAGGGACTGATGTGGGTTCCGGTTCATCTTGTAAGGTCTAGCTCACCCTCATAAGTGCCAGTTGATTCATACTTCCCCCACCTTGTTGTCATCTCAACTGCCTGCCTGCTGTGCAGGCAGGCTCCAGAACCAGAAAAAAGACAACAGTCTTCCATAATCAGCTCTCACAATTATGTAGAGTCTTACCCCTGCAACACATCTTTAGCGCATATAACCACTCCTGGTTATTTTGTTTCTCTGATCAAATCCTGGCTGATACTTTAAAAGTATCACTTTTAAAAGATACACAAACTGCCATTTTCTTTGTTAGAAGAAACTTAGAGTTCAGTCCATGTCTCTTGTCCCTTTGTGACCAAAGGTAAATAAATCAATGTCTCTGTAGATTCCTTATCTTCACAAAGTGCTTATGACAGGTTTTGTTTTGTTTTGTTTTGTTTTGCTTCTCAGCAGTGCTGTGTGAACATAGAATCAAGAGCAGCTCCTTTGCTTGAGGAAAGAGGAGAAGGTAGTGTGATAGATTGAATGTAAAAATAGCCCCCTCCTTCTATCCATAAGGCCCCTGATATTGGGACTCTGCAGCATGTATTTCCCTGCCTCTTGACTCTGGACTGGTCTTGTGACTTACTTTGGCCAATAAAATGTGGCAGAAGTGATGGAGCATCTCTTGAAAGCCTCAAGAGAGTTTTCCTGTTTCCCCTTGCACTCTTGAACCCACACTTGGGCAATGAGAACAAGCCCAGGCTCATCTGCTAAAGATAAGAGAGACCATATAGAACACAGCTGAGTCATCTTGGGTGAGGCCATCCTGGACTAGCCAGATCCCAGCCACCATGCCAGCTGACCATGGACTGTGAGTGAACACAGTTGAGATCAATCAAGCCCAGCCCAGATCAGCGGAACCACCAGATGACCAATAATCTGATGAGAATAAGTCTTTTTTTTTTTAGATTTTTTAAAAAAGATTTTATTTATTTATTCATTAGAGACAGAGAGAGAGAGGCAGAGGGAGAAGCAGGCTCCCAAGGAGCAGGGAGCCCGATGCGGGACTCGATCCCAGGACCCTGAGATCATGACCTGAGCCGAAGGCAGACGCTTAACCATCTGAGCCACCCAGGCGCCCGAGAATAAGTCTTTTAAAGCCTTTATGTTTTGAGGTGATTTGTTACACAGCACATTGCTAACCGATACAGGAGCATGGAAAAGCGACACATTAAAAAATGGGTAGGAACTCTCCAGGTTGATCAAAAGAGAAAAGGCATTGTGGGCAAAAGGAAGATCATGTGCAAAGAATGGAGGTATGAATGGGCCCAGCTTTAGGCAGCGGTGTGCTGGTAAATGTTTAATGCTATCTCTTCATGTATAGCTCTGATGTGA
>NW_028064631.1:0-389 GCF_054177405.1 Leptonychotes weddellii
TTTGTTGAAATTGAATTTATTGAAGCATGAATCATTCTGCCCAAGTCCTACCTAATTGCTCCAACACTGCGGATGGGAAGGATGGCGGAGGAGTTTTCCGTGGAGGTCATTATAGAATGAATGTGCGCGTGTGTGCGTGTGTGTGTGCATGCGCGTGCACGCCTGCACACACTCGCATCACACTCACCCTGCAGAGAGCCTGCAGCGCTGTATGCCATCCAACTGCTCATGAGCAGCTATTTTGTTCAGTACTGACACAGAAATATCCTCCTCTGTGATGATGTGAGGTTGGCAGGGAATGTCTACAGATTTCACTGGTTTCTTCTGCCTCCCACCCCCTACACATATTTATGAGCAACTCGCTGTTTGGTGATTTGGCTCCCTGGGGA
>NW_028064632.1:0-389 GCF_054177405.1 Leptonychotes weddellii
AAGTAAACTTAAAAATACTGACTCAGATTTAGACAGAATTTTGCAACCAGTAATAATAGCTAACAGATCTAGTAAGTCCTCTTCACATGAGAGGTTTACTTCTGTAAAAGTTATATCCTGGAGAAACAAAAGAGTATTTGTGCTGCCTACATAGAGTTCCCAAGAAAAAGAGAGAAGACAAGACAGAGTTGATTCTGAGTGTGTTTGATTTTTCCTTCTAAACCCACTAATCACGTAAAGTCACTCCACTACAGCAATAGAGTAAATGAGAAGACAGAAGACAAGGAGAGGTCTCAAGGGTATGCCAAAGAACATCCTTCCATGGAAACATGAAGAACAGCTAGTAGAAGTGGTAGGGTAGAGATGTGGTGGTGGTGGTAGTGGTGGTG
>NW_028064633.1:0-389 GCF_054177405.1 Leptonychotes weddellii
CTGGGTGGCTCAGTTGGTTAAGTGACTGCCTTCGGCTCAGGTCATGATCCTGGAGTCCCTGGATCGAGTCCCGCATCGGGCTCCCTGCTCGGCAGGGAGTCTGCTTCTCCCTCTGACCCTCCCGACCCTCCCCCCTCTCATGCTCTCTCTCTCTCAGTCTCTCTCTCTCAGATAAATAAATAAAATCTTAAAAAAAAAATCTTTAAAAAAAAATATACATAATAGAAACATAGGCTGAAATGCTCAATACAATGAACATAAAGTTTGCCACAAAATACACAACTTCATGATGTAGGATCAGACTTATGAAGGTACTACTTCCATAAAGTTCACTTTTTTCCCTAATAAATATTTTAGTACTATCAAACTCTAGACTTTAAACTGATGCT
>NW_028064634.1:0-389 GCF_054177405.1 Leptonychotes weddellii
TAAATTCTACATTTCATTGAAATCCTTGAAAAGTTATGCAAATATTATAGTCCATTCCACAATATCTGAGTTTATTGTAATAGGAAAATAATGGTGTATGTTGCCACACCTGTTGTTGAGTAAACTATGCTTTTTAAAAAAGATTTTATTTTATTTATTTTTGAGAGAGAGAGAGAGAGTGTGTGTGTGTGCGCACATGATCGGGGGGAGGGGCTTAGGAAGAGGGGAAGTCGACTCCCCGCTAAGCAGGGAGCCCTCACAGGCTTGATCTCAAGACCCATAAGATCATGACCTGAGCCAAAAACCGAGAGTCAGACGCTTAACCGACTGAGCCACCCAGGCGCCCCGAGTAAACCATGCTTCTAAGGCTGGAATTTCTCCTCGGCGTA
>NW_028064635.1:0-389 GCF_054177405.1 Leptonychotes weddellii
AAGGGGGCAGATAATTTGAAGAAATAGCTGAAAACTTCCCTAATCTGAGGAAGGAAACGTGTTTAGATCCAGGAGGCACAGAGATCCCCCCCTCCAAAAAAAAAAAATCAACCCAAGGAGGTTCACACCAAGACACATAGTACTTAAGATGGCAAAAGGTAGAGTGTTTCTCAAACACTAAAGGAGTTCGTGACCACTAAACCAGCCCTACAAAGGTGTCTCTTTCAGTGGAAAAGCAAGCCCATAATCAAGAGCATGAAAAGTTGGAAGCACAAAAGCAGTAGAAATTAGTATATCCATAAAAATCAGTCATGGGATTCATAAAATGAAAGAATATAAAATATGACACCATATACCTAAAATGTGTGGTGGGGGACGAGTAGAGAATG
>NW_028064636.1:0-389 GCF_054177405.1 Leptonychotes weddellii
TGAGAGGGAGGAGGGTCAGAGGGAGAAGCAGACTCCCCGTCGAGCCGGGAGCCCGATGCGGGACTCAATCCCGGGACTCCAGGATCATGACCTGAGCCGAAGGCAGTGGCTCAACCAACTGAGCCACCCAGGCGCCCCTATATATGTCACATTTTCTTTATCTATTCATCCATCAGAGGATACTTTGACATCTTCTTGGCTCCTCTGTCATATGTTAATTAGCCATGTACACAGGGGCATATTTCTGCCTCTTGATTCTGTTGCACTGATCCATGTCAGAGTTTGTTTTTTTTTTTAAGATTTTATTTATTTATTTGACAGAGAGACAGCGAGAGAGGGAACACAAGCAGGGGGAGTGGGAGAGAGAGAAGCAGGCTTCCCGCAGAGCA
>NW_028064637.1:0-389 GCF_054177405.1 Leptonychotes weddellii
GCAGGGGTGCTGAGGGCTCCCCACCCCCGGCCAGGTGTGCAGGGGTGCTGAGGGCTCCCCCCCCACCCCGGGCCAGGTGAGCAGGGCGCCTGCCTCACCTGCAGCATCTGCAGGGGCGTGTGCTCGTCCCTGTCTTCCAGTGGCAGCAGGAGCCTCTCCAGGGCGTGGCTCTGCCTCTCCAGTGTGGCCATGCTCTCCCGCAGCCTGGCCACTACCTCGTCCTCCTCCTGCTTCAGGGCCTGGAGGAGGCATTGCTCCTTCTCCAGCAGGAGGAGGCCCATCTTCTCAAACTCCAGCAGGATGCGCTGCTTGTGCTCATTCACCTTCACCTGCGGGGGTGGGGGGCGGGTGTGAGGCACCTCCTGGGGACCTGGTGCCCCAGGGGTCCA
>NW_028064638.1:0-389 GCF_054177405.1 Leptonychotes weddellii
TTCGCTGAATTTGTTCATTAGCTCTAGTAGATTTTTGTGTATTCTTTAGAATTACCTATGTATAAAAATCATATTATCTATAAATAGCATTTCCCCCATATTTTGTTTTATTAACCCTGATTTAAATTTAACATTTGTGGGGATCCAGTCAGTGCAGGTGGTAAAAGACAAGGTCTTTACTTTCTTTTTTTAAAAAAAATTTTTTATTGTTATGTTAATCAGCATACATTACATCATTAGTTTTAGATATAGTGTTCCATGATTCATTGTTTGTGCATAACTCCCAGTGCTCCATGCAGAATGTGCCCTCTTTAATACCCATCACCAGGCTAACCCATCCTCCCACTCCCCTCCCCTCTAGAACCCTCAGTTTGTTTTTCAGAGTCCAT
>NW_028064639.1:0-389 GCF_054177405.1 Leptonychotes weddellii
TGTTTCCTGCCTTGTTAATTTTTGCCATTATAACTGGTGTAAGATGGTATCTCAATGTGGTTTTGATTTGAATTTCCCTGATGGCTAATGATGTTGAACATTTTTTCATGTGTGTTAGCCATTTGTATGTCTTCTTTGGAGAAGTGTCTGTTCATGTCTTCTGCCCATTTTTTGACTTGATTATTTGTTCTTTGAGTGTTGAGTTTGAGAAGTTCTTTATAGATCTTGGATACCAGCCTTTTATCTGTAATGTCTCAGCAATCTTTATTAGAAGCAGCCTCAAGACAAGAGGTTCTGCCACAACCTAATTCCAAGACTACAAGAATCTCCTCATGCCCTATTTACTTTAGGATTCAGAACCATATGCTTTAATGAAGGGATAAACTAAC
>NW_028064640.1:0-389 GCF_054177405.1 Leptonychotes weddellii
TGGAATTGGACATAAGTCCAGAAAGGATGCATTCACAGAAAAGGTCTGAGAGGCCTCCAGAATCTCTAGTTGGACTGACTGGTGAAGGTCTTTTTCTGTATGAAGTAAATCCATAAAGACTAAGAGAGGTGGCTGTTTTTTCAAATACAAACACAAAGTTACAAGGCACCTAAAGAAACAGGAAAACATTATCCAATCAAAGGAACAAAATAAATCTCTGAAAACCAACCCTAAAAAAATGGAGGTATTTAAATTCCCTGAAAAGTAATTCAAAATAACTGTTGTAAAGAAGCTCAATGAGCTCAGGAAAATGAAGCATCAACAAAAATGAGAATATCAACAAAAATACAGAAAGCATATTTTTAAAAAAGAATCAAATTCTGGAGCTG
>NW_028064641.1:0-8179 GCF_054177405.1 Leptonychotes weddellii
CCTCTGAAGCAGTTCACCTTAATGCGCAGTAATTTTTACAATGGAACTTTTTCAGTCCTGCAGAGTAGATAGAGCAACCATCTAGCAGACTCTTGGGGGCGGATGTGCCATTCTCCTTGGGAAAAGAGCAAACTTAGATTAGGGCTGTTGTGACAACAACAAACTTAGCACCAAACAAGGGGTATGGCTGGCCTTTTGAGACTTTGTGGATCATCAGAACATTGTGACTCTATTCCATGGGGTCATCAACCCAATCCCACCCTCTGCTGCTAGAATCCATAAGAGGGCAGTGAGATAGGCTGGTCTGTCACTTATGGTTTCTTCTCTTGCCCCATGGGTCCTTTAAAATCCTGAAATTTATCAGAATTGGACCACATTTTACTTTCTACCTAGTAGAAATAAAACTGACATCTATCTTCCCATCCTAAGCTATACTTTCTTACACAGTCCAACTAAACTCATTAGTATGTTAATCAACCAATAATATATGACCATCATATAAGAATGGCACCCAAATAACACAATGCTGGAAATAAGAACTAAATTTGTTGCATTCACTGGAATATAACAATATTATTAGATCACTGACAGTTTTCTCTTTAAAATCTGGCAGCAAAATTTGGGATTCCTCAGATGAATCTCCTCTACCTTTGTTATCACAGAGAAATTAAATCCTACATGATATAAGTCATTTCAGTCCTAACACCTTTCTTCTGATTCTCCTTAATCCCAACCATTCAGGTTCTGCTTAGATTCTAGGCTGCTATCTGTGTTCTTTCTGGGCAATTTAGGATCTTGTATCATCTTAAGGGCCCAGGTAGGGCCTAAATCCAATAATAAGTGTCCTTATAAGAGACCCAAGAGAAGACACAGAGAAGGGAAGATCATGTGAAAGCCGAAGGCAGAGACTGGAAGTGATATGGCTACAAACCAAGAAACACTAAAGATTCCTGGAAGCCACCAGAAACCAGGAGGGAAACGTGGGACAAATTCTCTCTCTGAGCATCCAGAAGGAAGCAGTTCTGTTAACACTTGATTAACTTGATTCTCCTTGCCAAAACTATACAAGAATAAATTTCTGTTTTAAACCCCCCAGTTTGTGATAATTTGTTATAGCAGCCATAAGAAACTAATACCCTCTCTTTTAAAAGGATGGAAAGACAAGCTATAGACTCAAAGAAAATAGCTTCAAAGCACATATCTTACAAAGGACTAGTATCTAAGATATATAAAGAACTCCCAAAACTCAACACTAAAAAACTACTCAACAATCCATTTAAAAAATGTATGAAAAACATAAATGGACATTTCACCAAAAAGGATATACAGATGGCAAATGAACACATGAAAAGGTGTTCAATATCCTATGTCATTAGGTAATTTCAAATTAAAATCACAACGAGATGCCACTACACACCTACCTGAATGACCAAAATCCAAAACACTGACACCACCAAATGCTAGCTAGGAGCTGAAGTAAAAGAAAACTATTGTTTATTGCTGGTTGTAGTGAAAAATGGTACAGCCACTTTGAAAGACACAGTTGCTTATAAAAGTAAATGTTAGCCTACTATTTGATCCAGCAATTATCTATCTATCTATCTATCTATCTATCTATCTATCTATCATATATATGAGATATATATATATACAGATATATATCATATATCTATCATATATATATACACACACACACATATATATATATTTCCCAAATATTTATAGCAGTTTTATTCACAATTCAGTTCAATAGATGACTGGATAAATAAACTATGGTACATCCATACAAGGAAGTATTATTCAGTGATAAAAAGAAATGAGCTATCAAGCCATGAAAAGGCAGTAGGAATCTTAAAAGCATACTGTTAAGTGAAAGAAGCCAGTCTGAAAAGACGACATACTGCATGAGTCTAATAACATCCTGGGAAAGGCAAAACTATAAGAACAATAAGAAAGATCAGTGGTTGTCAGGCTTTGGTGTAGGAGGGGGCAGGGAAGAAGAGATGAAGCACAGAGGATTTTTAAGACAAGGAAACCATTCTCTATAATACTATATGGTGGGCACATGACATTATGCATTTGTCAAAACCCACAGAACTAACTGCACAACACAGAGTGAACCTTAATGTAAATTATGGATTTTCATTAATAATAATGTACCAACAGAGATTCATTGATGTGACAAATGTACCACACTAACATAGAGGCAGAGGAGGTATATGGGGTATATGTACTTTCTGCCCAATTTTTCTGTCAACTTGAAACTGCTTTTTAAAATAAAGTCTATTTTTTATTTTTTTAAAAGGTTTTATTTATTTAAGAGAGAGAAAGAGCGTGTGAGAGAGAGAGATCACGAGCAGGGGGGAGGGGTAGAGGGAGAAGCAGACTCTCCGCTGAGCAGGGAGCCTGATGCGGGGCTCCATCCCAGGACCCTGGGATGGACCTGAGCCAAAGGCAGATGCTTAACCGACTGAGCCACCCAGGTGCCCACAAAGTCTGTTTTTTAAAAAACAATCCCAAAAGATTACCTCCTATATAATTCAATTTACATAACGTTCTTGAAATGACATAAAGAAACAGAAACTGTATTAGTGACCCAAGAGTCAAGAGGGAGTGTGGTTGGCAGAGAAGTCTGTGCTATAAAAAGGAAACATGAGGGATCCTTGCCGTGATGGAAGTATTCTGTATTGATTATATCAATGTCAACATCCTGGTGGTGATATTGTACTAAGTTTTGCAATATGTACCTTTTGGAGAAATGGAGTAAATGCTACATGGTATCTGTAATATTTTTTTACAACTGCATGCGAATCTACAGTTATCTCAAAATAAAGTTCACTTAAAAATTTTTGTAGGATGCAATTGAAGTCATGCTGAGAGGGAAATCTAGCACTAAATGTTTGTATCAGAAAGGAGAGAGTTCTCAAATCATTACTACAAACTTCCACATGAAGATATAGAAAAAGAAGAGCAAAATAAGTTCAATGCAAAAAGGAAGAAAGATAAGAAAAGAACTCGGGGCACCTGGGTGGCACAATCAGTTGAGTATCTGACTCTTGGTTTTGGCTTGGGTCGTGATCTCAGAGTCAGGAGATCCAGCCCCGAGTTGGGCTCCACGCTCAGCATGGAGTCTGCTTGAGTTTCTCTCTCCTTCTCCTTCTGCCCCTCCCACTTTTGCTCTCTTTAAAATCAGTCAATCAAAAAAAAAAAAAAAAAGGAAGAAGAGAACTCAATGAGATTAAAAACAGAAAAACAGTAGAAAAACCGTGGCAACAGAATGTCTTTTAGAAAAATCAATACAATTGAGAAGCTCTACCAAGACTGATAATAAAAGAGAGAAATTACCAATCTCAGAAATAAAACAGGATATAACAGACCATTAAAATGATAATAAGGGAACACTGCAAGCAGCCACAAATTAGAAAGATTCATCTGAGATAAAGTAGAAAAATGGAATATTCTTATAACTTTTAAAGAAATGGAAATAGTAAAAAACTTTCACTCAAATAAAATCTGTAGACCCAGATGGTTTCAGTAAAGAATTCTACCAAATGTTTAAAGAAGAAGTAGCACTGATTTTACACAGTCTCTTCCAGAAAATGAAAGAACACACTTCCCAACTGAAGTTGATTCTAAAATTAGCCCAATACTAAAATCATATAACATAAAAACAGTACAAAATAAAACTTCAGACCAATATCCCTTATGAACGTAGAAAAGAAACAATAATAGCATGTCAAATCCAATAATGTATAAAGATCAAGGAATGCAAGACAGGTTCAATATTCAAAATCAATCAGTGTAATCTACATTAATAGTATAAAGAAGAAAACTATGATCATAGTAATGAATGCAGAGAAAATGTTTGACAAAATTCACTATCCTTTCCTGATTAAAAACTCTCAACAGAGTAGGAATAGAAGAGAACTTCCTGAGTCTGATAAAGGACATCTACAAATACCCTACAGATATCATACTAATGAAGAGAGAGTCAATGCTTCCCCGTAAGATCAGGAACAAGGCAAAGATATTCATTATCACCATTACATTCAACTTCTGAAGTCCTTCATAGCACAATAAAGCAAGAAAAAGAAATTAAAGGCATATGGATTTGAAAATAGGAAATAAATCTCCTTCTATTTGAAGATGATGGGATTGTCCATGTGGAAAATCAGAAGGACTCCACAAAAAACAAAACAAAACAAAACCAGAACTCCTAAAACTTAATAACTGAAATGTAAAGGAACTATAATATCAAACAATTTTGAAAAGAAAGAATAAAGTGGGAGGAATCACTCTCCCCAGTTTTAAGACATATTTTATAATATGGTAATCAAGACTGTGTAGTAATAGGAAAGAGATAGATAAATAGATCAATGGACCAAAACAGGGAACCCACAAATAGTCCTACACAGGTAAGGCCAGCTAGTTTTTGACACTGATGAAAAAGAAATTTAAGGGAGGAAGAATAATCTTTTCAACAAATGATGCTAGACCAATAGGCAAAAGTAGGAAACTCAACCTAAGCCCTACACCTTCCACAAAAATTTGCTCAAAACCGATGGTAGATTTAAATGTAAAATGTAAAACTGTAAACCTTTTAGAAAGAAAGAGAAAAATCTTTGGGATCTAGAGCTACGCAAAAAGTTCTTAAATATACCAAAACCATCCAGGAGAGAAAAAAAATTGGTAAATTTCATCAAAAGTAAAAATGTTTGTTTTGTGAAAGTCCTGTAAAGAAGATTAAAATGACAAACTACAGACTTAAGGAAAATATTTGCAAACTATAAATATGACAGAAACTTATATTTATAATATATAAAGACTTTTCCAAACTCAATAGTAAAAAAACCCCAAATTATCCCATTAAAAAATGGGCAAAACTCACAAAGAGACATTTCACAGAAATTAATAAACATTAACATTAATAACCATTAGGGAAATGCAAATTAAGACTATGATGAGATATCAATATATATCTATCAGGCAACTAAAATAAAAAATAGTGACAACATTGAATGCTGGCATAAATGTAGAGAAATTCCATGTCTCATACATCGTTGGTGAGAAAAACAAAATGGTATAATCACTTCGGAAAATGTCTTGGCAGTTTCTTAAAATGCAAAGCGTATGTTTACCATATGATCCCGTACTCCCAGTACTGAGCATTCATCCCAGTGAAATGAAAACTGACGTTTACACAAAGACCTCTATGTTCACTGCAGGGTTTGGGTGGTTTATTTTTGTTTTATTTGTTCTATAACAGTCAAAACTAGAATGTCCTTTAAAAGGTGAATGTTAAACCAGCAGTTATTTATCCCTACCATGTAATACTACCGAGCAATAAAAAGAAAAGATACCGATATATGCAACAACCTGGATGCACCTCTGAGGAATTTAAATTTCATGAAATTATAAATTTCATTTATAGGACATTTCAAAATAAAATTATCGAGTGTTTATTAGTGCTCACTTCCATCTGGTGTCCTTGATGGTCATCACACAGGAAACACCCATTTGATGAAAGAACGTCAAGGTCTGAAGCAAGCCTTTGCTTCCGGTGAGACTGCCCAACACGACCCCGGGGTAGCAGAAGAAGCATGCCTCCCCCAGCTGCCCGGGTTCCCCAGGAGAACCGACGCCCCACTACCATCGCTGAACTTTAGGGCAAAGTTGCTTTAGCATCTCGCCCAACAAATAAAACTCCTGTTTGCGGTCCTCGCATTTCTCATCGCCTTCCCTAGAGACTCAGGAAAACCCCTTAGACAATCAAGAGGAACACAAGCTGCCCTCTAAGACTGACGCCTTTCAGGGACTTGGTGGAAGGGGTTCATTTATAGTCCGTGTATTCAAATGAGGTTTGAAATAACCAGGTCTGATTGGACGAACGATAATAAGAGAATATACGGGGTGCCTGGGTGGCTCAGTTGGTTAAATGACTGCCTTCGGCTCAGGTCATGGTCCTGGAGTCCCGGGATCAAGTCCCGCATCGGGCTCCCTGCTCCGCGGGGGGTCTGCTTCTCCCTCTGACCCTCTTCCTTCTTGTGCTATCTCTCATTCTCTCTCTCAAATAAATATATATATATAAAAAAAATGTTTAAAAAAAAATAAGAGAATATACGTAAAAACAGGACGGCCCGTTGGACTCTCTGGTTGGACAGATGCCTAGGCGACCTCAGCCAATCAGAACATCCCCCAGTGAAGTTGCCGGAGGACCCTTCCCTTCAGTTGTGCCTTAAGTGCTCTTATTTCTGTTCCCTCTGTTTTTGAAGGTGGGAAGCAAGTGGGCAGGGCTGACAGCAAGGTGCGCTGTGCTTCCTCCGGGGCGGGCGAGCGGCGAGCCTGCCGGCACGACGGTGGGTTCAGGAGCTGGCCAACAACCCGGCCGCGGCGAGGCCGGCGCTGTGCGGGGCCGGCGGTCTGTCCATCACCCAGGAACACCAAGGGCCACCACCACAGAGGCACGCCCGAGTCAAGTCTCCAGTTAGCAGAGCCCAGCGAGTAATACGCACTTCTGGGAAAAGAACACAACAGCAAACCAAACATCAAAGGCTCTTTTTCAGAGCCGTGCACCCAATTTCAAAGATCGAGCTGTGGCCAGATTCCCAAGAACAATATACATTTTCATAAATCAACCCATTTAATTATGTTTGCTTGATAACTTTCCTGCAAATCACTCTGTGAGAACGGGTTTTACTGGGAACTTTGATTGTCATTAGATTTTAATCCTGTTCTAACCTTTCTCATTTAAAAAAAAATGCTCTAGGTGCCCACTAAATTGATTTCAAGGCGGGGTAGAACACTGACTTGAAAAATGCTGGGACAATCGGTGCCAGAACAGAAGTGCCCATCCCCCAGCCTTACAGCCAGTAGAACTACTCTCCTGGGCCACAGCTATCCGCCCCCCCAACCTCGCCCCAAAAGGTGGGAACGCAGCCTGAGCGGAGCCAATGAAAGAACTTTCCGAGATTTTCAGCTCTGCCCCTTAAACACACTTTTTCTTTCTTTTATGAGAAAGACTCTGAATAAGACTCTGGAGCTGCTGAGGAAGGGTCTCCTGGCTCTTTGAAAAGACTGAGAAGAGAAGTGAAATGCAAGGGAACAAGAAAACTGGGTTTGGGACGTTTGGGGTGGGGAAGAGAGAGAGCGCATTTACACCCAATCTTGGCCACCGTCCTTGTTCCAAAGGCCCTTAAATGTTGAGCTGCCCCAGTCTACTTAGCACTAAATCTCCCCTCCACTTTTGGCCCTTTAAAGAAATACTATTTCAGTTTGATTTCTGTCACTTGCAAGAGACCATGTCCGACAAATCAAAGCCAAAACTAACTCTGCCGGTGGAAAGTTCCACCCCCCATATGCTAGCATAACAGAAAATTAATGCATCTCCCCTTAATTCTGCCCCTCCTCTTTTGTAACAATACTGATGTCTTTGCTCTTAATCCTTATGTTTCATTCAAAGAGAGGTGAAAATCAGAGTGGGAGAGAGAGGAATCTGAGGCATTGAACCCATTCAAATGCTTTAAGGTAAATGGTTGAAGCAGAAAGCACTCACGCAGAGTCTGAAGCTACGCCTGACGTTCCAAAGAAAACACTGGGTGTTAAGAAAACAGAAACTACTCTTGCTTTGGTCTCCAAGCTAAGATTAGAATGCTGAGGTGGTTGAACACAGAGGAAGGAAAATACAGAAAATTTAAGGGAAACTTTTCTTTTCTAATAGGTGGCATTATGGCTTAAAAAAACCATGAATGTACCTTAATTAAAAAAATACTTTATTTCTAAAAAATGCTAACCATTATCTGAGCATCTAGCGATTTGTAATCCCTGATCACAGATCACCGTAACGAATATAATGATAAAGAAAATGTTTTCAATATTGCAAAAATTACCAAAATGGAGACACAAAGTGAGCAAATGCTATTAGAAAAATGGCGCCATATGTTAAGAAAAAAAAAGAAGAAGAAGAAGAAGAAGGTAGCAGGAGGGGAAGAATGAAGGGGGGGAAATCGGAGGGGTAGACGAACCATGAGAGATGATGGACTCTGAAAAACAAACTGAGGGTTCTAGAGGGGAGGGGGGTGGGAGGATGGGTTAGCCTGGTGATGGGTATTGAGGAGGGCACATTCTGCATGGAGCACTGGGTGTTATGCACAAACAATGAATCATGGAACACTACATCTAA
>NW_028064642.1:0-389 GCF_054177405.1 Leptonychotes weddellii
GGGAGTGACAGCAGCAGACCACGGGGGTACTGCAGCAGCCCCCACAGCAGCCGCAGCAGCAGGGGCAGCAGGCCGAGCAACAGCCCACCCGGTAGCACCTGCAGGTGGTGCAGCTGCCGCAGCCGCCACCGTGGCCCCCGCAGCCGCCACCGTGGCCCCCGCAGCCGCCACCGTGGCCCCCGCAGCCGCGGCCGCAGCCGCCACAACTTCCGCAGCCACAGCAGCCCATGGCGTCAGGAGAGAGGACTCAGGAGGGAGTAGCGAGGAGGGAGACTCTGGAGGCGAGGGAGGTCTGGTGCCGCCGTCCGTGGGGGGAGCCCCTTATGTACCAACCCTGCAGGGAAAGTGGGAAGACACGTGACCACTTCCTTGTTGCTCTTCGGCTCTAT
>NW_028064643.1:0-389 GCF_054177405.1 Leptonychotes weddellii
CTATAAAGAACAGAAAAAAAAAAAGTAGAGCTCTCTTGAGTCATTCAGCACAGACTTAAATAACTTTACAATCTTTTACAATCCTTAGGGCACTACTGTATAATAACATGTATAATATTTAATGTTCTTATTCTGTAGTCACTATTCAAGAAGACTGGTAAATAAAAAAAAAGATATTGGTCAGAAATATTTAACATACTTTTTAAAAAATTTTTTTTAAATTTTATTTTATTATGTTAATCACCATACATTACATCATTAGTTTTTGATGTAGTGTTCCATGATTCATTGTTTATGTATCACATCCAGCGCTCCATTCAATACATGCCCTCTTAAATACCCATCACCAGGCTAACCCATCCTCCCACCCCCCTCCCCTCTAGAACCCT
>NW_028064644.1:0-389 GCF_054177405.1 Leptonychotes weddellii
CTAACTTTGGTTAGGAAAAACAGTGCATTCTTTCTGCAGCCTCTCTTAGCCTTTTAGGGTTTGGGGAGAACGGGCAGCTTCAAACTTTCCCCCAAGATCCACAGATCCCCAAACACCAGCTTCCTCTAGCAGATGTGCTGTCCTTGGGCCTCTGTACTGGGCTCTCACAGCCTCTGCAGTAAATGGTTCCTCTCATGGGAGAGGAGCCCACTTGAGTTCCCTCCTGACATAACTCAAGAGTGACTTCAGCCTCATCCCTACCCCATCCCTCTGGTGACAACAACTCGAAGGTACTGAACAGCATGGGGTTGGAAACACCAGGTAAGAGTGGGATTTGGAAGACCAAGCTCTGGACCCTCTGCTCCTATAAAACACGCCATTCCAGAATA
>NW_028064645.1:0-389 GCF_054177405.1 Leptonychotes weddellii
TCCCCCCTCTCATGTGCTCTCTGACTCATTCTCTCTCTCTCAAAAAAAAAAAAAAAAAAGAAAAAGAAAAAAAAAGAAACACAATTGATATATATAGAACATAAAAAGTATGTATTTCATGAGGGAATAGCAAGGATGGATTTCATGTAATAATAGAGTTAAAATTTTGTATGTTACTTAATGTATGG
Organism: Leptonychotes weddellii; assembly: GCF_054177405.1. Classification (NCBI taxonomy): domain Eukaryota; kingdom Metazoa; phylum Chordata; class Mammalia; order Carnivora; family Phocidae; genus Leptonychotes; species Leptonychotes weddellii. The sequence continues at coordinate 189 of NW_028064645.1, forward strand.
TCACAAATCTATTTATGAATATACCTCTATAGCCCTAAATATTTTTTTATTATTTATTATACCTACACTTCTCTGAGATTTTTTACACATGTGCTCAAATATATACGAAACTAGGTGTAAAATGTTTAACTACTTGAAAGCAAATAAGTTACAAATATTCATAAATATGAATAGCTTTATCATTTTAAAGATTTTTTTTTT
>NW_028064646.1:0-389 GCF_054177405.1 Leptonychotes weddellii
CAACGGCCCTCGGGCCTCGACTTCACCTTGCCTCAATCTTATAATTGGCCTGTGGGACTGAGCACCTAAGCCAGCATTCCTAGTTAGTTTGATTTTAGCTTCTCTTGGCCTTAGTTTCCCCATCTTTGAAATAAGTTGATGGTCTAGACATTGCCCATGACCTGTGAGGACTCACGGGGCTGATACTGGTTCTCATGCCGTTCCTGGAATGACTGGTTGTTCTTCCAGAGTTACTCATGGCAGGGAAACAAAACCAACAACTCTAGTACATGAGGTTGTTGGGGGGTTTAAGTCTGAGGTCGAATGCTGGCTTTGGGCACCTCTAACCAACCACAAATCTACCCCAAGCTCAAGGCAGCCTTGTCTCAACCAACATTTATGGCACTGGC
>NW_028064647.1:0-389 GCF_054177405.1 Leptonychotes weddellii
TCTCTCTCATTCTCTCTCTCTCAAATAAATAAATAAAATCTTAAAAAAAAAAAAAAAGATGCCCCCTCCCAGTTATTCTACACACCCAACAGCTGTTCCTTGATTGGGCAGGTGCTACATACACTGAGGCTCTTCGCCTTAGAAGTGGAAGGATGATATTAGTTCAAGGAGAGTACAGAGAGCTATCACATCTTAATTACTATCTCCACATTACCACTATCCTCTCCATATTCTCATTTCACGATTTTGGGGATTAAGCCTCCACACACTGGAAATCTCTCGCAACCATGGCCAAGTCATCAGCACTGTAATGATGTGATTCAAATGGGGGGGACTTATGCTGTCATTTCTTCCCAAATTTTTAGCTAATCTTTGAATCACATTGACTT
>NW_028064648.1:0-389 GCF_054177405.1 Leptonychotes weddellii
GGCGCCTGGGTGGCTCAGTCGTTAAGCGTCTGCCTTCGGCTCAGGTCATGATCCCAGGGTCCTGGGATCGAGTCCCACATCGGGCTCCCTGCTCGGCAGGAAGCCTGCTTCTCCCTCTCCCACTCCCCCTGCTTGTGTTCCTGCTCTCGCTATCTCTCTGTCAAATAAATAAATAAAAATCTTTAAAAAAAAAAAAAAAAAAGAATCTCATTAAAGGGGCGCCTGGGTGGCTCAGATGGTTAAGCGTCTGCCTTCGGCTCAGGTCATGATCCCAGGGTCCTGGGATTGAGCCCCATGTCTGGCTCCTGGCTCAGCGGGGAGCCTGCTTCTCCTCTCCCTCTGCCTCTCTCCCTGCTCATGCTCTCTATCTCTGTGTCTCAAATGAATAA
>NW_028064649.1:0-389 GCF_054177405.1 Leptonychotes weddellii
TTACCCTGAATGTAAATGGGCCAAATGTCCCAATCAAAAGACGCAGGGTATCAGATTGGATAAAAAAGCAAGACCCATTGATATGCTGTCTGTAAGAGAATCAGTTTAGACCCAAGGATACCGCCAGATTAAAAGTGAGGGAGTGGAAAACCATTTATCACGCTAATGGACATCAAAAGAAAGCTGGGGAAGCAATCCTTAGGTCAGACAAATTAGATTTTAAACCAAAGACTGTAATAAGAGATGAGGAAGGACACTATCATAATGAATTAAAGGGGTCTATCCAACAAGAAGATCTAACAATTGTAAATATTAGTGCCCCTAACATGGGAGCAGCCAATGACATAAACCAATTAATAACAAAATTAAAGAACACATGGATGATGATA
>NW_028064650.1:0-389 GCF_054177405.1 Leptonychotes weddellii
TTTTTTTTAAAGATTTTATTTATTTATCTGAGACAGAGAGAATGAGAGAGACAGAGAGCACATGAGAGGGGGGAAGGTCAGAGGGAGAAGCAGGCTCCCTGCCGAGCAGGGAGCCCGATGTGGGACTCGATCCAGGGACTCCAGGATCATGACCTGAGCCGAAGGCAGTCGCTTAACCAACTGAGCCACCCAGGCGCCCAAGATTTTATTTATTTATTGGAGAGAGAGAGCATGAGAGAGGGGAGGGTCAGAGGGAGAAGCAGACTCCCCGCTGAGCAGGGAGCCCGATGTGGGAATCGATCCCAGGGCTCCAGGATCACGACCCGAGCCAAAGGCAGTCGCCCAACCAACTGAGCCATCCAGGCGCCCTGAAGGTATCCAGTCTTAAA
>NW_028064651.1:0-389 GCF_054177405.1 Leptonychotes weddellii
GGCGCCTGGGTGGCTCAGTTGGTTAAGCGACTGCCTTCGGCTCAGGTCATGATCCTGGAGTCCCAGGATCGAGTCCCGCATCGGGCTCCCTGCTCGGCAGGGAGCCTGCTTCTCCCTCTGACCCTCCCCCCTCTCGTGTGCTCTCTCTCTCTCATTCTCTCTGTCTCAAATAAATAAATAAAAATCTTTAAAAAAAAAATATTTCTAAGAGAAAGAACAGATGTCTCCGGTGTCCAAATAACTCCCTAAAACCATTTAGGCTTTTAGGAAGACACCTTCCTTCAGATGGCTATCCTAGGCATCATTTAGTATTCTATTACTAAAGTACGAAATTACATTCTGTGGACATGAGTGAATGATTGTGCCTACTTATACATTTTATAGGCCAG
>NW_028064652.1:0-8178 GCF_054177405.1 Leptonychotes weddellii
GCCCCAGCACAACCTGTTTTCAATACAGTATGTTAGGCAGGGTGAAAATTTAGATTTATGTAAGTAGGGTCCTTCTCCTCCAGGAACCTAGAAACAGAGGTAAGGAAAGGCAGTAAATAAATGACTATAAAAATGAAAAGGACTATATAGATGTACAAATATAATATTCAGGGAAGATTAATTATAGAGAGGAATTCAGTAAGAAGCAGATACTGTAAGGATCATACTGAATCCATGCAAATGAAGAAATCTGAGGTATGCAATTATAGCTAGGTTACTGAGGGGCTGAGAAGTATTTAAGAATACTCCAGGAAGTAAAGGACTTCCTGAAAGCCAAATTCAGACCCACAAGTGCAAGGTATAAATATAGAATAGGAAGCTATCAGGTTTGGCTACATATATTCTAAAAAATCAAATATAAGTATTTGATTTTCTGCTAATTATAATATATGCCAAAAATATATTATGTACCAAGCTCTGTTCTTAACAATCACCATGGAAGATAAAGTCCCTGTTCTCGTGGAGTGCATTATGTAGAGGGAATGGAAGTAGGGATCACAGAATATTAAATGAGAACTAATTTTTAAATGCAATAAATAAATAATAAGCCCTATTTTGAGAATTGAAGTAGTTTCTCTGGGTGGTTACTATTGATTGGTTGTGCAGGTGAGAGAAAATTGTCCCTATGTGAAGCATGTGATATTAGGTGTTGACTTTGCAATATACAGTGTCAGATACATTCTATTACAACCCTTGTCTCCTCTCTCACCTTCCCTCTAAAATCATTATATATTATGTGTATACATGTCCACACACATACACAAAAGCAGTATGGTGAGAATTACAGAAAGAAAACTGGAGACAGATCTTGGTGAATTCTTAAATTCTACCACTACCTATGAACCTATGAGCAAGATATTTACTTCTTGACCTATATTAATTGCATTGATGAGTGGAAAACAACAGACTCACAAGGAAGCTGTGAGAAAAAAATGAAATACATGTGGATAGAATTTGAAAATTAAACAGAGATGTAAAAATGTAGGGATATATATGTCACCATCTTCATATCACCATGTGTACAAATGTATAAAGCATGTAAAACTGAGGATAATATCAACATAAATTCCTAGTAATTTAAAATGATATTATCCGTAGCCATACTACCACAAAGATAGGGACTGATACACTGGCAGTGAAATATATGCACACAGGAAATTATGAATTAATGAGAAAATTCTTTCTGGCAGCATTTAACACAGAAGTTAAGTTTTCTCATGCAGTAGAAATAATAATAATAATAATAATAATAATAATAAAGTGGTAGATAAAAACACTGAATATGTGTGTGTTTGTGTCCAACTAAATACAGATACATGTAACTAGATGATTGGTTTTAGCACACTGTGGGTATACGAGCAGAGTATCAAATTGTTACTTACACTTACACTACCTTTGAAATGGCAGTTCTTGCTTCATTCTCACTGGATAATTCTGTAACTGAGAGACTAGCTCAGTCTCAGTAACTGAAATAGCCATCAAGGACAAGGTGAGAAGCTAGAAACATGACTACTTAGTACAAAAGCTATATTTCTCAGTCTCCTTTAGAGCTAGCAATGATCCTGTGATCAAGTGATGGGCCAATATAAGCAAAAGCATCTGGTGAAAGTTCGAGAAATTTTCTGTAAAGGAGTTTATGCTAACACTTTGATGCTTTTATTCATTATGCCTTCTTCCTGCCAGCAACCTAGAATCAATATTGAGAGCTGGAGCTCTAGCTGCCGTTTTGGCTTACAGGATACACTGTGTGTAATAGGATGTAGAACAGCACTAACGTATCTATCAGTCCTGTGTTGTTTATTTCAGGGAATTTATAAGAGAGAAAAATACACTGATATCTTGTTTGGTTTGGGGTCTCTGTTTCTGAAAGCTGCATGTAAATACAATGGGACACATACATAAGAAACAACAAGAGACCTCTTAGGCAACTATTATGTAATTATGCACAACATTCATTTTGGGAAAATATATGTATTTTAAAAAACGGGGGAAATATTAAGAAATTTGTATATATTCAACCAATGATAACAAATAACTAGTAATTGTTCTGAAAAACAGTATAAAATAAGGAGAAGACTAATTTGGGACTGGTTCCTATTTTGATGGGAAGAAGTAAAGGACAAAAGTCAAGAAACTCTGCCTATTTAAACAAGAGCCATGAGTCATCTGACTACAACAGTTTTATAGGATTAAGTCTACCTTTGTTCTACTGTGCATTTGCCAAAAAAGTAACCGTGAAGATGCCTCAGAAATAAATCATCTGGAATCAATTAAGAAGAACAGTCTCAAAATATCCACACTATCTGCGCATAAATTTCCACACTTGTGGAGTAAGGCTAATCCTAATAAATAGCCCATCTTTTGGAAAATAGGATAGGAAAGAGGGAGGCTATGTCATGTTTTGAACCATGTCATATCACCCTGAGGAATAGGATTTGTGTTTGCTCATTTGCTCATTGTTTAATATACTGGGAATGAAGAATTCTTCATTTAACTGGTCCAGCCCAGACTAGTGAAGATGTTATTAATCAGCATACATCCTTGAAGCTAGTGAGTTTTCCTTATTACTTACCCTATTGAGGTCATCAGAACACAAATGAGAAGACAGAAAATATGTAGTTACTTAAACCAATTATTTCTAGAAAGTATAAACATGTCTATGAAAACAATACAAACTCAATTGAATCTCTCCAAATTACAAAAATGTTATATTTTATATAATCAGAATATATATTATATGTTATACATACATATAGAGGGGCAATAATTGCAAAACATGAAAACATGTTTGAACTAATGCAGTTAATGTATACATGCCCTATTTCAATTTTTATGCAGACCCATCATTATGGACAGAATTAAATTTCCTCAACACAAAGAAATTTAGGTGCTGATGGATGGGTAATTTTGCGTACAGGAGAGCAAATTAATCCAACAATTTATCAAAACTCTCTCCAAAGGGAAGGGTTTACTGTTAAATTAGAAAAACACAATTTAGTGTTATATCTAGAAAAGGTAGCAGAGGAATTGGAATAGGAATCTGAAGAAAATGAAGACAATGTGGGTTCCTTGTGATTTGTTAAGTCAGAGAAAATAACTGATCTCTTGTTTTGAAGTTGAATTCCTGAATATTCAAGGCCACTTCCATATGCATCTCAGCTTCAAGGTTTTCATCAAGTCCTATTAACTTAAAAACCCTGTGTTTTTCTGTTCCACGTAGATCTTCCAGTGAGAATTTACATTCAGCTAAAAGACCTAGCAGAAACTGTCCTATTTATGCAATTGAAAAAGAGAAAAAAAAAAAAACAGATTAAAATTCTTTTTCCTAAGTATAATCAGATGAAAGAGGATCATCAAATTTATGGAGAGAGACAATAAAATCACATAAAATAATTAGAATATATAAGATAAAAAGTAAAAGATATAGGCTAAAACCAAAAGATTCAACACAACACTAATAGGAGTTAAGAAATTCAGAACAGGGGCTCCTGGGTGGTTCAGTCTATTGATTGACCTCAGCTCAGGTCATGATCTCAGGGTCCTGGGATTGAGCCCCAGGTCGGACTCCCTGCTCAGTATGGAGCCTACTCAAGATTCTCTCCCTCTCTCCCTGTTCCTCACCTCCCCTCCCCCACTTCTATTATCTTTCTCTCAAGTAAATCAATCAATCAATCAATCTTTAAGGAAATTCAGAACAGAAACCATGGTGCAAAAGATATAATCAATAGAATAATGCATTGATTGCAATTCCTGTCATCACACCTTAAAAATATGTTCATAAATTGGACTATTTTGAAGTAACTCTATTGCCACCAACATCTCTTGTCAAGATTATTGCATTAACCTTCCAGTTGTTCTTCGCTTATTGCAAACATTTCCTCTTTTCAGTCCATTCTTCTTCAACAAGTAGCTATTTTCCGGTAAAACACAGAATAATCTAGATCTCCCGTTCCTCCTCTTCTCAAGATCACGCAGGAGCCTCTCTGCCCAATCAGAGTAAAATCAAACTCCTTTCAATATCCCACAAGGTCCTATCATCCATGCCCTTATTATCTGATCCTCCCTTTTTTTCTCCCCAGCTCTTTTTGCTCAGCCATATCGGCACTGGCATCAGGTTTTTGCAATGTTATTTCTTTTACAAAGATTTCCAAAAACTAAATGAATCACCTGTTTACCTTATTTAACTCTTAACTCTTCCAGAAGTTTTGCTGAGTCCTCATGTTTAAATTTGATGCAAATCTAATTGCACCCAGCCCTGACACTATACACCTTCTCTATTTTCTACCTGGCATTTACTGCCATCAAAAATCCTCCCAATTGTTTTTCTTTGTTTATCATTAATTTTTTTTCTCTGCCAATAGGAGGTAAGATCCAACATGACAAGGTTTTTTTTTTAATTGCTACATTCCCAACAGTGCCTGGCATACAGCAGATGCTAGATAATAAGTGAATGCATATTTAATAAATTAACTCAAGAATAATGATTGAATGGGTAAATCAAGTTTAGAATTAAGAAGTCTCCCATTATTAGAAATGTTTTTGCAACATTTCAGAACACAGTTTTTCTTAAGACAATAAACATCATCAGACACTAAGAAAGGAGTGCTTATTAGCCAAAGAACAAAATTCAGACTGACTTCTAATCTTTCATCAGCAAAATGTGACGATAATGAACATCATGAAAAACTTTCAATGTTTATAGGAAACATTATGAAAATTATACAGAGGGAAAATAACTAATATCGTTTAAGAGAAAAAAAGGCAAGAATTTAGAAAAAATAAAATTACCTATTAACAACTTCATTTTTTTTCATATTAACAACTTTAAAAGCCATGTATTTATTGGCATGTCAAGTACAGAAAAGATAAAGTATTGTTGAAACAATGGTCAGTATTTTTAACCTCTAAAACTTCTGTGACCCTTGCAGAGAAAGTTTTATGCTTTTGCCATTTTTGCTCAGGTTAGCTCTGGATGACCCTTAGTATTATAAAAACCCATATTTAACAATAAGTAGACTGGTCTGTCTTGCTGTTTTATCATTGGTGTCTTTTTTTTTTTTAAGATTTTGTTTATTTGAGAGAGAGAGGGAGAGAGAACAGGAGCAATGGAAGGAGTAGAAGGAGGGGCAGAGGGAGAGGGACCAGCAGACTCTGTGCTGAGTGAACAGAGCCCCATACAGGGCTCTATCCCAGGAACTGGAGATCTGACCTGAGCCAAAATCAAGAGTCTTTGCTTAAACAACTGAGCCACGTAGGTGTCCCTGTCATTGGTGTCTTCTTAGAGGGAGAGTTAGTCATGTGACTCGAGTTATTATATGAGACCCTCACCTCCATTAACCCCACCTCTTATAGAGCTTTCCCTATTATATAGCCCTGCACACAGCCCTAGGCTCCTCTTCTGTATTCGTATCATTTCATCTCTTATTCAGTTCTCCAGAGGAAAGACCCCAACTTTCCTGCTGGTCTCAGTCAAGAGAACAAGATACTAATCAACATTGCTTCCATTCCTTTATTTTATCTAAGGGAACAGACAAACTAATGTTGGATTTCATATTTTTACTGGTCAATACATGGAGATGAGTGTAGTTACCTCTGATGTATGGCATTTTTTTAAGATTTTATTTTATTTATTTGAGAGAGAGCAAGAGTGAGAGAGATCACAGAAGGAGAGGGAGGGAAAAACAGATTTACCTCTGAGCAGGGAGCCTGATGCGGGGCTTGATCCCAGGATCCCGAGCATGACTTGAAAGAAAGGCAGACACTTAGCCCACTGAGCCACCCATTTTTTAAAATATGACTTGTGTGTCACTTAACATGGCTAATACAAGTTTTCTTTAATTATAAAGGGAAAACTTTCTCTAGAAAAACAAAATTGGGCTCCAACTTATTTTATCTTCTTTATAAAAATCCTCAGTTTAGATAATAATGATAAGACTTAGAGAAATTTCCTTTTCAGGTATTTTAGTCAGCATCAAACATATTATGAGCTTATTTCATTGCAAGCCATAGATCAATGCTAACATTGTAAAAGGAAGTATGTTTTAAGTGGTGAAGGTAAGCAATATCCTTTTATATGCAAACAGTATAAATCTGAATAATGTTGCACTATAAATATTTTTCTTATTTAGAGTCTTAACCTTTTCTCTCCAGTATTCAGAATAATTCAATTGCTATCATTATTCGTAATGTAGGAGACCTAACTTCCTACCTCCTTATCTTTTGAGATTTCACAGTATAAATAATATCCTTGAATAAATTCCTTTTGATTTGAATAAATGCACAAAATAAATTGCCATGTATAATTTTCTCTCTCTATATATGTCTATATAAACATTTTATAATAGTGCACATTCTTTCTACTGAATTTATGGAATTAAGAGATTTTTAAGGACCTTTGAGACATATTTTCATCAATTAAAAAATATGACATAGTAAAATCAGAAGAAAAAATGTAATTAAGTATTTGAGTACCAGGATAATATATATTTCATTCCAGATACTTTCCCTATCAAAAATGAATGTATTTAAAAATAAAAATAACAAACTTATATCTGTGGTATTTATTATTCCTTACCCTAAATTATACATTTCTAAAATATGTAATGTCTTAATAATAAATCAATAAAATTGCATGTGTTCTTCAAAATAGAAAGTGTTGTGGTTGTTAAAATATGAACTCTGGGCCTCACTCAGATGTTAATACATACCAGCCAATAAAAACTAGGTTCTGCTAACCCAATATTTAACTCCCTTATCAATATAATGGGCAGGGTAAGGTACCTAATTCAAGGATTTTTATAATAACTGGGTGAGATACTACTTGGAAAACACTATTATGCTAACACATTCCATAGGTTAAGTTTACATTACCTAATTCTAGCAATAATAAATTTTAGAAGTATTGTTTTTAAAAAAAATTCTGGTTCATAATCCTAGGTAAACACTTTTCATTGCATAATGTTTTATGTTTTTCTCTGTTACTACATTAAAAAAGAGTAAAATGAAATCACACTCAGAATAATCTGTTTAACACTAGCAGTTATTTATGTTAGAAGTTTATACTGTTTAAGTGAAAACAAGAATAACAAAAAAAACAGAAAAATAGGTGATACAAATAGAGAAAATCCTGCACAGTTAATTGGAAATGTGAATTTTTTTCCAAATATTTTCATCCTGATATTTTTATCATTACCAATTAAAATACAAATGTATTTATTTTGAAGTCCACAATTCCAATTAAACTTCAGCACATAAGCAATAATAGAATACTGCACATGCACTATTGAACTAAGACTGCCAATTTTAAATTCTACTTTACCAAACTACTGAAACACAACATTTAAAATCTTTTTAGATCCAAATGTATTACATTAGTGTAAAATATATTAGAAAACCTACCCTAATGTGTAGATCATATGTAGTCCTATAAAGCTAATGCATTGATATAATTGTATGAAAATTAAAATTTTAGGCTACTTGGATATTTATAAAAATAAAATCACAGCAGATCCTATTATATGATTCAAGCTCTTCTTGAGAGAGTCCATAGCCTCAATTCACAATGCTTATGAGCTAGAAAAAATCAACACTTTAAAAAGACATTTATTTCAAATAACTGAAGAAATAATTTAATAAAGAATAATACATAATGAATTATGTAATAAGGAAAATACAGCATTGGTTCCCCTGAGTTTCCAGATGTCAGACTTGGTTCCTTGAACTAATGGAGCTTAATTGGGGAGATATATAGTAAATAGAAGAAGAATTACAGATTGATATCAGAGCTCTAAAGGAAAGTAATATGTTTTTCTATGAGAAGTTACAGTACTGTAATCGACTTAAACCAGGCACTATGGGTTCTGTATAGAAGTAATTCCTCAAAGTGCACTGAATGATCTTTTTAGGTAGAGTAAAATAAGGCTCCAAAGATCACATGTCCATGGATTAACAGGTTTAAAAATATAGAATGTTGTATATTACATATATTTATGAGCCATTCAAGGACACTGGAATGAGCTGTACCTCTTTTGATTTTTTTAATTTTCACAATGAATTTCCCCTTTTGCACTTGCCTCTTTGACATTCACAGACTTTTGAAAACTTGTTTTCATTTCAAAA
>NW_028064653.1:0-389 GCF_054177405.1 Leptonychotes weddellii
TTAAAGGAATTCAAAGTGGATGTGTATACAGGACCGTTTTTCTTAACTCATTCAACAAATATTTGTAAAGTATCTACTAAACATCAAGAAATAAGACCATACTCCCACACTCAACAAGGGTCAGGTCTACTTGGAGCAGAGGAAGTAGCTGCTCTTGAGCATATACCATTTATCACTATTATTAGTCATATCATATGTCATATGATATTATCATGTCATATGTCATATCATGAGTCATATCATATGTCATATTGTATGTCATATTGTGTGTCATATCATATGTCGTATCATATCATAAAATAGTGTGGGGAGATGGTATAATCTCCATCTAAAAGACAACACCCTAACTTTAAGTTGTGAAGGATAAATAAGACATTTCTAATTGGACC
>NW_028064654.1:0-389 GCF_054177405.1 Leptonychotes weddellii
TGTGAGGTCATGGCTACGTGCAGTCTGTAAGTTCCCCTCTCTGGGAGCCGACACTTTCTCTGGGTACGCCGTCCTCCCCACCACGGGAGACCCCCACACGGGGACAAGTCAGGTCCGAGGAGCCACGTGGAGCTTGAGAGAGAATTTTGGGAGAAGGGGAAAGAAGCAACCAGCAGCTACGTGGCTGAGACCCCCCCAACCCCCCCTCTGGCTTTCATTGGCCAGGGGTCCGGGCTACCGCTAATCCGGCCTCGGCCTCGGTTTCCTATCTGTAAAGTGGGCACGCAGATGCCACAGACATCTGAAGCTTTCACACACCAGAGAGCTGGGGACAGGGACCCTCATGTCCAGAGCAGCATGTCCTCAGTGCCTTGCGCAGCTGGGGGCAC
>NW_028064655.1:0-389 GCF_054177405.1 Leptonychotes weddellii
AGTGAGGTCATATGATACATGTCTTTCTCTGATTGACTTATTTCGCTCAGCATAATACCCTCCAGTTCCATCCACGTCATTGCAAAAGGCAAGATTTCATTCCCTTTGATGGCTGCATAATATTCCATAGTATATATATACCACATCTTCTTTATCCATTCATCAGAACAGACACATTCTTAAGGGGACTAGGAAGCACAACACACAACAATTGCTCATCTCTGAGAGTCTGAGAGCTGTGTCCACTAATCGGCTCTGGAGGGAGATGAACACAAATAATTCTGAGAACACATCCCTTCTCTCATCATTGGAAATCAAATACTTATCTCTGGAATAGTTTTTTTAAAGTCATATTGGGGGAGGAGGCCTTCACTTACATTTCCTTCTTG
>NW_028064656.1:0-389 GCF_054177405.1 Leptonychotes weddellii
GAGCCTCCAATTATGGTAGTAGCTGTATAGTGGAAAATTTTTTTTAATATGAGAAAGCCTCAGATTATAAAAGCAGTGTGGGTTGAAAAACTAACCTTCTTCGGGGCACCTGGGTGGCTCAGTCAGTTAAGCATCTGACTTCAGCCCAGGTTGTGATCCCGAGGTCCTGGGATGGGCCAGCGTTGGTCTCCCCACTCTACGAGGAGTCTGCTTGTCCTTCTGCCCCTCCCCCTGCTCATGCTCTCTCTCTCTTTCTCTCGAATAAATAAATAAAATCTTTGGGCGCCTGGGTGGCATAGTTGGTTAAGCGACTGCCTTCGGCTCAGGTCATGATCCTGGAGTCCCGGGATCGAGTCCCGGGATCGAGTCCCGCGTCGGGCTCCCTGCTC
>NW_028064657.1:0-389 GCF_054177405.1 Leptonychotes weddellii
GGAAAACAGATCATATCTTGATGATTGAAAGAAATGCTAATATTACTATGGAATTTTTTTCTTCCATCAGATGAAACAAATTGAAAATATGGATTCAAAAATGTTTTAAGTACATTCATATATTTTATTTATAATTTTATCTCTAATAGAATATATAGTAAAGGTATATCTCAACAATTGACTTTACTATAAGACTAAAAAATATATATTAGACTGATGCTTATATGCATAATGAAATGTGTACTTTATAAGCCTCATCTTATTTATTTTTTCCAACATCTTTATAAAATACTAACTCTTAATTTATTATGGGGAAAGTACAATGTGTTTAGTTGAAGCAGTGTAGTCAAAATCAAGTACCTAATAAATTGTCCAGCTAGGATTTCAAG
>NW_028064658.1:0-389 GCF_054177405.1 Leptonychotes weddellii
GAAACAAGGGACGCCTGGGTGGCTCAGTTGGTTAAGCGACTGCCTTCGGCTCAGGTCATGATCCTGGAGTCCCAGGATCGAGTCCCACATCGGGCTCCCTGCTCAGCAGGGAGTCTGCTTCTCCCTCTGACCCTCCCCCCTCTCATGCTCTATCTCATTCTCTCTCTCAAATAAATAAATAAATAAAAAGAAAAAAAAATCTTTAAAAAATAAAAATAAAATAAAAAAGAAACAATAAAAGCTGTGAACTGTTCAAATCTTTATTATTCATTGATTTTCTTTGCTATGCACTTTTAAGTGAAAAGAACAGACTACTTATATGCTGGGGTGTCTCCTTCCTCCAACTCAGTTTTTCATTATTACAGATTCCTGAGACCTTCATCTTGTAA
>NW_028064659.1:0-389 GCF_054177405.1 Leptonychotes weddellii
TTTTTTTTTTAAAGATTTTATTTATTTATTTGACAGAGAGAGACACAGCGAGAGAGGGAACACAAGCAGGGGGAGTGGGAGAGGGAGAAGCAGGCTCCCCGCAGAGCAGGGAGCCCGATGCGGGACTCGATCCCAGGACCCCGGGATCATGACCTGAGCTGAAGGCAGTCGCTTAACCAACTGAGCCACCCAGGCGCCCCGTCACGTGAACTGTTTTAATGTGAGTTCTGGCCATGTTGATGCTCCAACATAAATCTCAGAAAAGGAAAATAAAAATAAAAGCAGTTTGTGGTCTTGGCCTACCTTTTACCTCTAATTCTTCACCTGCCTGATACATTGTAGGAAAAGAGAGTAGAAATAGCATTGAGCACTAAGGACTTGGTTATCAT
>NW_028064660.1:0-389 GCF_054177405.1 Leptonychotes weddellii
AGGACCAGATGCTGGCCCACCTCAGAACACAGGGCATGGGGCAGCCAGAGCATCCTTGGATGCCCCTGGACCTAGGGCTGGTTCCATTCAGGGGAGACTCCCCATGATGTCTTTGATGGCTCCAGTTCCTCAGCTGCAAAATCACATCCCTCCTGTAAACCTACTGCATATTTGAGACTGCTCGGCAGGACTGGCTACATGATTTCTGGACTCAGAGCAAAAACAAAAACGTGGGCCCTTTGTTCAAAAAGCAGGAAAAATGTGCCATTGAAGTTCTAAAATATAAAGCTTTTTTAATTCTTCTGTGGTCTCTCTCTCTCCCCACATGTCATAATGGTTTATAATTTTAATATTTTTTTCTTTTTTTTAATTTAAATTCAATTAGCCAA
>NW_028064661.1:0-389 GCF_054177405.1 Leptonychotes weddellii
TATAGGAGGAAGGTAGTTGGCAAGGGATACTAGGGAGCATTCTCTGAGACATACTTCAACTAGTTTTTGATTTAACTAAGGCCATTGCTGCTTACTTGATAAAGTGGTGGACTTTGTTTTATGTGGCCTTTCTCTATTTGATAAATCTACTTAAATGTAAAATCATGGCAACTCAGGAAGAGTACTCACGGAAAAGGAAATTGGCCAGAGGTTTGACTGGGAAAGGAGGACTCAAAAGACATTAGACATGGCTCTTGTCTATGGAAGGAAGGAAAGAGGAAGATAATGGTATCTCACAGAGCAGTGAAACCTAGTGTAACTTCTTGAGCTAGGAGGCTGTAAATTGTGAGCTAGATTTCAAAATAATGAAGGCAATTGAGCATGAAGCA
>NW_028064662.1:0-389 GCF_054177405.1 Leptonychotes weddellii
GTACATTGCAGACAATTTGACTTTGGTGAGGGTTTTGATGTACTTGTATATATGTACATATGAAAAAATAAATATAAACTTGAGTGTTGAACAGTGCTAGAATTAACCCCCATGTACCTAACGGAGCTGGGCTTAGGTTCATTTTTCTTTTTCTTTCTTTTTCTTTTTTCCATTTTTCTTTTTCAGCCTAAAGGCAATCCTATCATGTGTTGCTCGTTGACATACTTTTTTGACTACCTCGTTCTTTTTGATTTTCTTTAACAGCTTTATTGAGATATAATTGGTATAAAATGTACAGTTTGTGTTATGGGGGACCAGTTTGCTGAAGTTTTACATATGTATGGGACTCGGAAAAACTCCGGCCCCCTGCCGGGGCTTTGCTGACATGC
>NW_028064663.1:0-8177 GCF_054177405.1 Leptonychotes weddellii
AGTTTACCATTGGACTATATAATGCCCCTCCCCACACAGGACCAGCACACCAGTGTCACCACTGAGGGGTTACAGGACACAGATCTGTCTGAGGAGGAGAATATAGGGATTGTAGGGGCAATAGTGACACCAGATGCAATCCAGGGATGGTCATAGATGACTGTTCCTGCCTGTCCTCAGCCCCAGGACCAGCCCCATACCTGCTGGTGTCCACACTATTCCAGCAGCAGTGAGCACAGCTTTTTACATGTGGCACTTCTGTTCTGGAAACATAAACTAACAAATTAAGTTAGTGAAGAAATAAGGTGTGCTTCTACAGTCTTCTGGGCCTTAAATTCCTATTTCTGGTGCTAATGACATCTCTCTCCTCCTGGTACAGAGAGGGCTTCTTTCTGATGGGAGATGTACCTTCAGCTTTCAGGGGGACTGAGGAGGTCATGGTGTCTCTGCACAGGCTGTTTCTCAATACCTTTAATTCCAGGGGCATATGTGGGGTGGCATATTCTGCTCCCCTCTGCCACACAATACTGGAGTAGAGACACTGCACCAAATACCTGTGAGCCCAGACAGGGTCCTCCTTGCAGGGCAGGGGTCTGGGCTGCAGGGGGTGCTCAGGACTCCACCAGCACAGGGCTGCTGCCCCAGGAGCAGGTGCACAGGGGTCTGGGGAAGTTTTTCCTCTCAGAATTTGGGGTCTCCTTTTCCAGAAAACAATCTAAAATATGAGTAGGTCAAGGAATGCTAAAGTGTGCGTAAATATCCCATTCTATCAGGAGCATATTCAAAACTCAAGGCAATGAGAAACACATTTGAAGAGGATGATATTCCAGGGCTTTTAGATATCTTAATTGTAAAGAGATGGAGGTGAGAATGCACTTATTACCACATTGGATGTAGCATTTTGGAGACACACAGATCCAGGAATAAGACATTCAAATATTAGAGCCAAAGAAAGGTTCAGGTGGTCTCTCTGTCATTCCAAGGTAAGTTTAAAATGAGGAGCATTTCCTGTGCGTTCTATTCCCTCAGTGGGAGAAGCTCTGTCTCCTGCCAGCTCAGGGACCTGGCAGGGTACCCATGCCCTCAAACAAGGATTAGGACTTGGGGCCTCAGCCTCCTACTGAGCACAGACCCTGTGATGTCTATCTGAACCTTGATGGGTCTGTTTTTGAGTATGAAATACTCTGTTCATGAATATGCAAGTACTGAGGTACACTAGGTTAGGTTTCAGGATGTATGTGTTCTGAGAGCATCACCCAACTACTTCACCTGCTCCCCTACAGAAGCCACTGAGAACACAGCCTCTCACCATGGACTGGAGCTGGAGAATCCTCTTAGTGGCATTGGCTACAGGTAAGGAACTCCCAGTCTCTGGGCTGAAGAGGGGACAAAGCCAGTCAAGGATGACTTCATCCCCACCTGTTCTCTCTCTCCACAGGTGTGAACTCACAGGTCCCGATGATACAGTATGGGCTGAGGTGAGGAAGCCAGGGACATCCATGAAGTTCTCCTGGAAGACATCTGAATACACCTTCACTCACTACTATTGGCACTGCTTGCAACAGGCCCCAGAACAAGGACTTGAGTGGATGGGGTGAATTGACCCTGAACATAGTGCCACAATTTATGCACCAAAGTTCCAGGGCAGAGTCACCATAATGGCAGACATGTCCACTAGCACAACCTACATGGATCTAAGCAGTCCGAGGTCTGAGGACAAGGCGGGAGAATCACTGTGGGAGATACACAGTGTGAGAACCCATATCCTTGGTGTGTCAGAAACCCTGAGGAGGGGGCAGCTGTGGTGATGCGCTAAGAAGATGTGAAGTACAAGGATTCCCCTGCCTTCATCATACTGAAGTGTCAGATTTAGGACAAGAATCATGTTCTCATGGGGATCCCAGTCTTTTAGGGAAAGGATTGAAGAGTCCAGTTATATGGAAATTAAGGCACAGGTAAAATGTTTGCATAAAATAACACCTCTTATTTATAATTTTTTGGGTGTTATATGAAAACAATGGATCGTGGATCACCACATCAAAAACTAATGGTGTATGGTGACTAACATAACATTAAAAAAAACCCCTTATTTTATCATGAAAAAATATATAATTTTTTGCAGAGGGGATATTTGGTGCTTCATTGTCCTTGAAGGAGTGAATGTCAGTTGAGGTATCATCTGGGAATATTGGTGTCACATCACAGGTCTTTAGATCTCTCCTGAAGGAGTGCTGTGGCTTTCCCTTATTTGAAAAAACTGACAATGTGTTTTGGAAAAAGAGGGTATATTACATTCAAGGATGGATTTCTATGTCCCAGTCTCTGTTTGAGCATCACACCCATGACATTCTGGTAGGACAGCCTTGAACACATGGTCACAAGTCATGGGCTGACAGGTGTGCCAGGTTCAAGCTCAGTCTACATCAGCACATCATCCGTGTAGTCCTCTCTTCAGTGCTGAGTTCCTGCAGAGGCTCCTCCTCACAGACCACACCTTGTGAGTGTCCCTGTCTCTGGGGTGGTACTGTTGGCCATCAAACAACAATGGCAGCATGGGGAGACCCACGACAATGTGACACTCACAACCCAGCTTGTATTATATCCTGTGACCAGTGTGTCCAGGGACCACACACAGGGCTCAGATCTACACACATTTATTCTCCTACCATCTGGAGGCCTACAGGAAATCAAGTCCACTAGGTGGCAGTCACAGTGCTGGCAGGGCTACATCCTTGCAGAAGCTCTGGGGTTGAGTGTGTTCCTCCTGGTTTCTAGAACTGCACCTCTTGCATTTTCAGGCTCAAGACTCCTTACTCCACCTTCACAGCAAGAAGACCATCGAGCATCCGTGGTCACATGAATCACTTCTATTGGGGCCTAACCTCCCTCTGCTACCTCTCATAAGAGCACTTGGCATTACACTAGGACACACCAGGATGCTCCAGAAAAGACTTTATTTTATTTTACTTAAGAATAGTTTACACACAATGTTACATGTCTCTGGAGTACAACAGTGATTGGACAGGTTCTATGGTGTCCTATGCTCCCACAAGTATAGCCACCATCAGGAAAATATTTGCATCTTAAGATCTCTACATTAAGGAAATATGGCAAAGTCCCTTTTGTCATATAAGAGAACACTTATATAGTAAAAAGGACTTATAGGTTAAAGAATGACTTAGATGACCAGAGTGCGCCCTCAGACCAGCAAATGTTCCCCTTCACCCCACATGGCATCCACATTTCCACATCACAACATTGCCTAAAATATCAGCCCATTAAAGCATTAACTCCAGCCCAAAAATATACCTAAATAACGTCACCTACCTCAAAGACCCAAATCTAACCATAGAAGTCAGGTATGATGAGACTGTGGGTACCTTCCATCCTAGGGTGAAACCCGATCCATCAGTAGACCTGTGGTTCTAGAAAACAACATATCTTCATCTAAATACAACTGCAGGGCAAGCATAAGATAACAGGTACCAACATTCCTGTTCACAAGAAACAAAATGTAATTTAGAAAGGCATCAGTAGCACTAAACAATTTTTGTGACCATCTGGGCAAGTCCATTAGGTTTCAAAGCTTGAGAATGTGTTTGTCTCAGACTCCAGCCTGTGGGTATGTTGTTCTGCCTGGGATCTACGATTCCCAACCCCTGAAAGCTGCCACATGTTTCAAGCTAAGCACTTTTATTAGCCATTTTTCTGCCAGTAGAATTTGTGAGTCCAAAAATATCCTTTCACTTATTTCTCTCTGTTATTAAATAAAACATTCTTTTGACACTTGTAAAATGACAAGGAAGGTTTGATGCAAGATTTCTACTCAACTCTGGATGCAGTGGAAGATGGCAGCAGAGTAGGAGGACCCTAGGCTTGTCTTGCCCCAGGAACACAACTGGTTAACTATCAAATCATCCTAAATACCTCAGAAATAGACCAAAGACTGACTTTGCAAAGATTGAGCGAATTTTACAATTAAAGGGAGAGAAGAGACCACGTGGAAGAAGATAGGAAGGGCAGAGACATGGGTCAGGGGAGATGATATGGAGTGGAAGGAACCATGGTCACAGAGAAGAGCGAGCGAGAAAGGAACACACAGGGGAACCCACAAGGAGACAGTTTCCCCATAGACATTGACTTGGAAAACAAGAGGGACTGAATTAGGTGAATTCTTACAATCAATTTGGCTTAAAGCTTGGAGTTTTTTTTTTTTTAAGACTTGATTCATTTATTTGAGAGAGAGAGATAGAGAATGAGCAGTGTGTGTGTGGGGTGGACCAGAGGAGAGGGACAAACAGACTGCCCACTGAGCAGGGAGCCACACGTGGTACTCAATCCAAGAACTCCAGGATCATGACCTGTATAAAAGGCAGATGCTTAATCGACTGAGCCACTCAGGTGCCCCAACCCTGGATCATAAAGGTCAGTGAGCTTGACTGGTATAGAGCCCAGAGGGCACTGTGATGCTCGTGGAGAGAAGGCAGGGGAACAAACTAGGAGAAGACAGCATGGAAACAGTGATCGGAAGAGCCCCTGGGACACACAGAGTGGAGATGGCTCACTTTTCTTGAGCATGTCGCAGCGTTCAGGGAGAGATCCCTCCAGGAACAAGAGCTGGCCAGTGCCATATTCCCACCCCACCCTCAGCATGAACACAGAGCCTCCTGTGGGAAAAAGCACAGCAATGACACTGTTGCTTAACTTGCTTACACTAAGCCACACAACTCTACACTCCAGTGGAACTGCCCTTCTCTGTCATGCTTTCCTCAGACCCAGCCCAGAAGACCCTCTCCCCCAGAAGACCAGCACAAGCCCCTGACCACACCATGTCTCCTGGACCGAGAGTTCTGCAGGGCTTCAGTTCTGGTGGTGATGGTGTGAGCTCCCTTTTTACAAGCAGACCAGAACACACCTAGTTAAAACTCACCACATCCAGGCAGGGACAAAACACTGCACACAACAGGCAAGAAGAACATCTGCATATGAGTGACCTGAAGGACAGAGCAGCTAAAACACAATAGCAGAGCACACACAGCACATGCCTGGGACACTCCTTGAAGCGCCAGGCCCTGGGCACTACATGACCTCTTCTTTCTAAAACCATTACTTCCAACAGCTGGAGACATAGCTGGCTTTTCTAACACATTGAAACAGGCAGAGACACAAACAAAATGCAAATATGGAAGAATTTATTCCAGATGAAATAACAAGATAAGGCTACAGCCAGAGATCTAAGTGAAACAGATATAAGTAACATTTATGATGGAGAATGTAAAGCAACAATGATAAGTATACTCACTGGGCTTGAGAAAGGAGTAGAAGATATTGGGAAGATCTTTACATCACAGATACAAGACTTAAAAAGACTTAAAAGGAATCAGTCAGAGATGAAGAGTGCAATAAACATGATTAGAAACAGGTTTGATGGAATGAACAGCAGGATGGAAGAAACAGGGATGGATTAGTGATACAGGAGAAAAAATAATGGAAAATAAAGAGCATTCTGTTAAGGAATGATTGGGTCGATCAGGAAATTAAAGAACTTAAGCAATTAATGGAAACTAATGAGAATGAAAACATATAGATCAAAAACCTATGGGATATAGCAAAGGCAGTGCTAAGGGGGAGATACATAACCATCCTAGCCTCTCTCAAAAAAGTAGAAAAATCCCAAATACACAAGCTAAGCTTACACCTGAAGGAGCTGGAGAAAGAACAGCAAATAAGACCTAAACCAAGAAGGTGAAGAGAAATAATAAAGATTAGAACAGAGATCAATGAAATAAAACCCAGAAAATCAGTAGAGCAGATCAATGAAATTAGAAGCTGTTTCTTTGAAAGAATTAATAAGATGGATAAACCTCTGGCCACACTTATCAAAAAGAAAAGAGAAAGGATGCAAATTAATAAAATCATGAATGAAATGGGAGATATCACAACTAACAAGGAAATATAAACAATTATTAGAAACTATTACCAGCAACTATATGCCAACAAACTAAGCAACCTAGAAGTAATGGATGCCTTCCTGGAAACTTACAAACTACCAATACTGAATCAGGAAGAAATAGACAATCTGCATAGACCAATAACCAGTAACAAAATTAAAGCAATAATCAAAACCCTCCAAAAACAAACAAACAAACAAACAAACAAAACAAACAAAAAACCAAGAGTCTAGGGCCAGATGGCTTTCCAGGGGAATTCTACCAAACATTTAAAGAAGAAATAATACCTATTCTACTGAAGGTGTTTCAAAAGATAGAAACGGAAGGAAAACTTCCAAAGTTGTTTTATGAGGCCAGCATTACCCTGATCCCAAAAGCAGACAAAGACCCCATCCAAAAGAATTACAGACCAATATTCCTGATGAACATGGATGCCAAAATACCAAGATCCTAGTCAATAGGATCCAACAGTACATAAAAAGGATTATCCAGTATGATAAGGTCAGATTTATTCCTGGGATGCAAGGGTAGTTTAACATTCCCAAATCAATCAACGTGATAGAACACATCAATAAAAGAACCATATGATCCTCTCAATTGATGCAGAAAAAACATTTGACAAAATACAACATCCTTTCCTGATTAAAACTCTTCAGAGTATAGGGATAGAGGGAACATACTTCAATATCATAACATTTAGGAAAAGCCCACAGCAAATATCATTCTCAATGGGGAAAAACTGAGAGCTTTTTCCCTAAGGCCAGGAACGCACCAGGGATGCCCACTCTCACCACTATTGATCAACATAGTACTGGAAGTCCTAGCATCATCTATCAGGCAACATAAATAAATAAAAGGCATTCAAATTGACAAAGAAGAAGTCAGACACTCATTGCAGATGACATGATACTTTATGTGGAAAACCCAAAGACTCCACCCCCAAATTACTAGAACTCATACAGAAACTCTTTAATGTGGCAGGGACAAAATCAATACACAGAAATCAGTTGCTTTCCTATACGCTAACAATGTGACTGAAGAAAGAGAAATTAAAGAATCGATTCCATTTCCAACAGCACCAAAACCCATAAGATAACCTAGTAATAAACCTAACCAAAGAGGTAAAGGATCTATACTCTAGGAATTACAGAACACTCATGAAAGAAATTGAGGAAGACACAAAAGATGGAAAAGCATTCCATGCTCATGTATTGGAATAATATACATTGTTAAATGTCTATGCTGGAGAAGGGTGGAAAAGGATGGCAGAGGAGTAGGGGATCCTATTTGAATTGGTCCCCAGAATTGAGCTGGATATCTACCAGACTACTCTGAACACCCACGAAATCAGCCTGAGATGTAAGAAGATAGATCTGGATCTCTACAAAAAGAATATCACAGGCGGTTGGTTTTGAGGTAAGAAGCGGGGAGCCGTGATTTCACAGGCAGATATTGGAGGATAAATGGAAGGGGGAGGGAGCCAGCTGTCAGGATCCTACACCACTGGTGAGTGATAGCCTCCCAAGCTGGGGACGGGGCACAGACTTGCAGACTGGTAGCAGCGGGGAAATGATTTTAGGGCAGCTCCCCAGACAGAAACCCAGAGCAGCGGGCCCTGCGTACGAACTGGGGGCAGCCAGGGGCTTTAGAAGCACAAAGGGCAGAGACATGTCCCAACCTGGAGGTGAGGACTGGGAGTGCTGCTGTGGGATGCACAACCCAGGACGCTGCAGTTTATAGCAGCACAGACAGAAACGGAGATAGTGTGGCCTGGAGAGCTCACTGAAGAACAGACTGCCATCTCTCGGCTCTAAAGCAGAGGGTTGGAAATGGTCTCTTCTGCTCTGACTCTCAGAAGAGACACGGAAAGCTGCCAGGGAAAGCCACCAGAGAACAAAAGCCCCAATAAACCAGTTTTCACTGAGCCCATCCCCTGCCACAGGGGCAAGGCAACTCTGCCCAAACAGGGTCGCCTGAGTAACAGCATGGCAGGCCCCTCCCCCAGAAGACAGGCTGGGAAAACAAGAGGCCAGCAACCCTAAGGTCCCTAGAAAACAGGTGAATCTTGCTTGGATTGTGGTCAATAATTTGGACTCTATACCTTCCCTCAACCACCCCTCAACACAATGACTAGGAGGAAGAACCCCCAAAATAGGAAAGACTCAGATATTTATGACTTATGCCACAGATTTACAAATGGATGCAGATATAACCAAGATGTCGGGG
>NW_028064664.1:0-389 GCF_054177405.1 Leptonychotes weddellii
CAGTGGTGGGTGGAGGTGGGGAGCATGGGAAATCACCAGGGTGTTTTCTGGAGGGAAGACAAATCCAGAAGCACCCCCGCCAGGCCAGCTGCCCCCCATCCGTGCCAGTGCTTTGCATCTAACTGTCGTGCGGACAAATTGTTCCTGGCCTGTGGTGGTTTGGATGGACTGATTAAGTTTCATTAAGGGTCTTTAAGCCATTAATGCCGGCAAGACCCCTGAAATCATGACAATTAAATCTAAATTAAATGCCACTCCGAAGTTTCTCTTTCGGGTGTCGATCGGCTACAGGCGATTCTACTGGATGGGACTAAGGAGGTGTTGGAACGCAAACAGTAAGCAGGGATGGGAAGGGAGGGTGAGTGGGCTGGGACGCAGACAATGATGGA
>NW_028064665.1:0-389 GCF_054177405.1 Leptonychotes weddellii
GGAAAACAGATCATATCTTGATGATTGAAAGAAATGCTAATATTACTATGGAATTTTTTTCTTCCATCAGATGAAACAAATTGAAAATATGGATTCAAAAATGTTTTAAGTACATTCATATATTTTATTTATAATTTTATCTCTAATAGAATATATAGTAAAGGTATATCTCAACAATTGACTTTACTATAAGACTAAACAATATATATTAGACTGATGCTTATATGCATAATGAAATGTGTACTTTATAAGCCTCATCTTATTTATTTTTTCCAACATCTTTATAAAATACTAACTCTTAATTTATTATGGGGAAAGTACAATGTGTTTAGTTGAAGCAGTGTAGTCAAAATCAAGTACCTAATAAATTGTCCAGCTAGGATTTCAAG
>NW_028064666.1:0-389 GCF_054177405.1 Leptonychotes weddellii
CACTTAAACTTTGTTCAAAATTTCCTTCTCAAGTGTAAGCTTTATTTTTTAAAAGATTTTATTTATTTATTTGAGCAGAGAGAGACACAGCAAGAGAAGGAATACAAGCAGAGGAAGTGGGAGAGGGAGAAGCAGGCTTCCCGCCAAGCAGGGAGCCCGATGCGGGGCTCGATCCCAGAACCCTGGGACTATGACCTGAGCTGACGCTTAATGACTGAGCCATCCAGTCGCCCCTCAAGTGTAAGTTTTAGTTTGATATGCATGTTTGACAGTAAGGGCTCCCAATTTATCTTATCATTTATAGATTCTGCCCTAAAAAAGAAGCATTCAGAAATGGATTATACTATTTTTAAATAATTTATTTAATGGTAACATAAGTGGAAATTGAT
>NW_028064667.1:0-389 GCF_054177405.1 Leptonychotes weddellii
AGTACATCATTAGTTTTTGATGTAGTGATCCACGATTCATTGTTTGCATATAACACCCAGTGCTCCATGCAATACGTGTCCTCCTTAATACCCGTCACTGGCTAACCCATCCCCCCATCCCCCTCCCCTCTAAAACCCTCACTTTGTTTCTCAGAGTCCATAGTCTCTCATGGTTCGTCTCCCCCCTCCGATTTCCTCCGCTTCATTTTTCCCTTCCTTCTCCTAATGTCCTCCATGCTATTCCTTATGATCCACAAATAAGTGAAACCATATGATAATTGACTTTCTCTGCTTGACTTATTTCACTTAGCATAATCTCCTCCAGTCCCATCCATGTTGATGTAAAAGTTGGGTATTCATCCTTTCTGATGGCTGAGTCATATTCCATT
>NW_028064668.1:0-389 GCF_054177405.1 Leptonychotes weddellii
TGTGTGAATTCCTAAATTTCTAGTACCTTAGTTCAATTTCAGGTAATTTATAATCCTACAATTTACAGGTCCTTGGAATTTCCCTTTATTAGCACATGGGGTTGCTTTGTATAAACATGAACATACACACACAAGCTCACTAAAATTTTATTTCAGGTGGTATCCCATGAGTGATCTATTAACTCCACAACTCTCCTTGATGATCCAGGTGAAATCCAATGGATAATACCACTTGGGTGGCAAACCATACTGGACGATCAGATTTTGTCCTAGTGGGACTCTTCAGTCAATCCAAGCACCCAACTCTTCTTTGTGTGGTCATTTTCATGGTTTTCCTAATGGCCTTGTCTGGAAACACCATCCTGATCCTTCTGATCCACTGTGATGCT
>NW_028064669.1:0-389 GCF_054177405.1 Leptonychotes weddellii
GATCAGTTATAAATATCTGAGCAAGGGGAGAAGCTAATTAGAATAGGCTCACTGGCTCTTTGGTGGTTTTACAGTCTCCTTCTTAAATTCTTAGTGGTATACATAGTGGTCATAATCATGAAGCAACACACTGTGCGTTATGTCCTCATCAGTTAGTTTGGGGTAGAGCATTTAGAGATTGGGTTTTGAAAGAGAGAAAGAGAGAGAGAGATAGAAATAACCTCTCTTTTGAGATGCAGATATATATGTATGTATGTGTGTATATATGTGTATATATAAAAACATCTACATATGACATGTATGTGTGCCTTAAGACTAGAAACTAACATTTACTGCAATTTAAAAAGAAAGCTAGGGGCACCTGGGTGACTGAGTCAGTTAAGCGTCTA
>NW_028064670.1:0-389 GCF_054177405.1 Leptonychotes weddellii
AAAAAAAAAAAAAAGAGTTGTAAAGTGCTTAGAACAGCGCTAACAGGGTAAGCACTGCACAAGCATTTAATAAATCAAATTGGGACTCACAGACCCTTAGAGGTCTAGGGACATATTTTGCAAAACCCACAAATGTCTTTTAGATCTTCGCCTTAACTCCGTGCTCTTGTCAGTTCATCTGGGAGCATCTGAGGACGACCGTGCTATGCCAATACCCTCATGTACACTCACGGGCCATATGGGCAAAATCTCAGTCGTTTTCGCGGAGAAAAGCGGTGGGCGATTTTTGGCATCTCCAGCTCTCCGCGGAAGAAGCGGGGCTGGGTCCTGAAGCCCTGCCTTGCGTGCAGGCCGCTCTGTCGTCACATTGCAAGCAGACGTCCACCTCC
>NW_028064671.1:0-389 GCF_054177405.1 Leptonychotes weddellii
AGGAGACCTCATTTAGAACGCAGTCGCGGGGCGGCCAGCAGGGGGCGCTCTCCCGCCAACTACACACCAGGGGGGCCTTCCAAGCGGCGGCTGCTCAAGCTACCACCGCACCCGCCCCGCCCGGCAGGAGGAAGCGCTCCTGCTCCCCTGGCAGCCGCGGGGCCAAGGAGGAGAAGCCACTGCGCTGCCGGCTCCCCGTTTACTCCCGGACTGTTGACCGACAGCAGCCCCTCCCAGCTCCCCCTCCCCTCTGTAAAAGAGCTTTGCTCGCCTTTGCTCTGCAGACCTGCCTGTGGATTTGCCAGAGCTGGCTTGTTCCAGGTTGCCATTCCCTGCTGTTCCCGAATAAACCCACTTCCGCTGGTAAGATAGCCGGCAGTTTTATTTTT
>NW_028064672.1:0-389 GCF_054177405.1 Leptonychotes weddellii
TGCTTGTAATTCACAGAACAATTTATTGTAAATAGTATATGTGAAATTTGAGGGTGCTTGAAAAAGTTGTCTTTTACTAATAATTTCTAAATATTGCCTCCACAGCCTTGTTTACATAGTTTTTATCAGAGCAGAGGTAAATCTCTCCAATCCTGCTATAGCCAGAGATGATAATTAGTTATCTATCACAGTGTAACAAATTAGCCCAATTCTTAGAAGCTTAAAACAGTCAACATATATAACTTCACACAGTCTGTCAGTAGCTGAAATCTGGGAGTGTCTTAGCTGGGTGGTCCTGTTTCAGGGTTATCAGACTGACTTTAAGCTGTTGGCTGGTGTTGGAGTCTTTGAAGACTCGACCAGGGCCACTGGACCCACTGAGGGACATT
>NW_028064673.1:0-389 GCF_054177405.1 Leptonychotes weddellii
TCATCATCGTATTTGTATAATAGTTTTTCCTTCAGGGAACTTTCTCACTTGTGTGCAGACTCCAAATTTTCCTACTAAGATTAACTCTGCCTAGAGTTCACTCTTCCTGTCAGATAATAACAACCAACTAACAGCTTCTAAAAACCGCAGATCTACCAGAAGAGAAAACAAAACTATTCATCCCTATAGAATAACTAGACACCAATTTTATGGTGGTAAAAGGCAAGGAGCAATCTCGGTATGTGAAAAGAGAACACCTCAGACCCTGGGAGGTACAGGAAAAGGAGAGCCATGATCTTTTGCCTTTCAGAACCACTCCCGGAAACTTTCTCACAATAAAAAATACACCCAATTGCACCTGAATTCTTTCTCAGTGTGATTTTTTTTTT
>NW_028064674.1:0-8177 GCF_054177405.1 Leptonychotes weddellii
GGGAGGATGGGTTAGCCTGGTGATGGGTATTAAAGAGGGCACGTTCTGCATGGAGCACTGGGTGTTATACACAAACAATGAATCATGGAACACTACATCAAAAACTAATGATGTAATGTATGGTGATTAACCTAACAATAAAAAAAAAAAGAAAAGAAAGGGCTGTGGAATACACTGTGAACTAGAGATGGAGAACATTTCTCTTGGCAGGTGTCTCTGCTGTGAATTACCAAGCCTGCCTCATATACATATGAAGGACCAAGTTGGATTCGTAGCATGCCTAGCTATTTTTGTTTTCTAGTTTAAGACAAGCGCTGACAGGCTGTTGAAGGAAAGGAGAGATAGGCAGTTTATGGAAGAGCCCATGGGAATGCTTACCTGGCTCGGGTGCTCCTTAGGAACAGGTGCTTTGGGATGCTACCTGGGGTTCAGCAATAATCCACCTATCTTGCTGTGGGAGGTTGTATTGGAATGTGCTAGTGTAAATCTTTTCTTATGAAACAATACATAAGCTACTGGGTCAAATCAGAACCTTTCAAAACCCAGACCTGAGTGTCAGGACAATGAAATTGAGCAAACATGATTCCCAGAGTCAGAAGTCCTACATTTTAATTCCCTCTCTGCCTCCAGCCTGTTGCATGAACTTGTCCAGGTCACATCTTCTCCCTGGGGCTTGTAAATAAGAGAGTTTGGATGTCATGATCTCTAAAAACTTTTCCAATACTGAAACCTCTGGGACTTCAGGATCTGACCCTAGTATCATGACCAAAATTGGACACCAGTCACTCCTGTCTGGGTATGTCTGCCTGAGAGATGGTTATCTGAGCTGCTAGAAGTTCAAAGACCGAAGACCTTACTGGAATGTAAGTTGTCTGTTGTAAGGAATCACCTGTGTCTCACTCAGTGCTATATTCCCAGCACCCAGTAGACAGCCTGCACATCATCAGCGCTCAAGAAGTGGCCACTCATTGATTCGACAGATGTGTTCTGAGCACAGACAATGTGACAGGCTACCTTCTAGATGGCAAGGATACAGTGATGAACAACATAGATAAGTTCCTACCTTTACGGAGCTTATATTAATGCAGAAGAGACAGACAACCAACAAGTAAAGCCCATGTACATGAGCAAAACAAACAAGTTCAAATAGTGATCAGAGCTGATAAGATCAGATAATAATGGGGTGGACAGTGGTTGAGATGAAGGAATGTTTCAGATTAGGTGCTCAGGCATACCCTATCTGATATTTGAGGGAGCATTTGAGTTGAGATCGAAATGACCAAAACAAGCCAACCATGGGAAGATGTGGAGGTAGAGCATTCTGGGAAGAAGGAACAGCAAGCAAAGGTCCTGAGGCAGAAACATGCTCTGTGTGTTCACGGAAGATGAGCAAAGGTCCATGTGGTTGGAGTATAGTGAGCAAGGGGCAATGAGCAGGTGAAGTGGTCAAGGAGCCACGGGAGTGGATCATGTAAGGCCTTAGAGCCTCATGGTCAGGAGTTAGGATCTTATTCTAAGTGTGCTAGGAAACACCAGAATGTTTTAAGCAGGTGAGTAGCATGATCTGGTCCATAACTCTAAAGAACCCACTGAGTGCTTCATAGAAGATCGAATTGTTGAATGAATGACATGCAAAATCTCAACTCTGTGAGTCTTGTCCATCCATGATGAGGACACAGGCAAGCATTTCAGAAAATGTGTGTGACCCTGCTACAGTGCCGACTGACACAAAGCCCCCCCCCCCCGCCCCACCTCTTTGTGAAGCCTGAGGTGGCTCTCATTTCGAGATTCTCTCAACTTCCTCCTCCTTCCATCCCTGCAAACTTGGCAACCTTGTTATGGGAACAAGTCATTCGTCAGTAAATCTAAAATATTTATTGTGCATATTTTAAAGGCCAAAGTGCTACATCATCGAGCTCTGCCCAGATGGGGACAAGGTTTCACAGTCCCGATGACTGGGATGAGGACACACCGGGCAAAATTGCAGACGATTAATCTGTGCAAACGGAACTCTTCAAAGGGGACTGAAGGACTCACTGAGCACCAGCGACGAACCAGCCCATAATGACCACCATTAAAATTTAATACAGTTTGCTTATTTTTAAAAAATGGAATTCCTCATATCCCTTATGGCTGTCACTTGTCCTACAGGGAAAATGTGAGAGACAGTGGGGATGGAGGGTATAGGACTGCTTTGAGGGTGAGATTCGTCTTGGACCTGGGGCTGGCGCTAAGATGCTGTTGGAGGAGGAGGTGCTGGGCAGTGGGAAGTCTCACCACTTAGGAGTCTGCTCTGTCTCATCCCTGAGCCTCCTCCTACCTCAGTGTCCCCAGTCAGTAAATTGAGGACCACTTCAGACCTGCACTTTTCATTGACATTTTTAAAAATAAAATACAATAATAGATACTAAGGCCCTAATAAGGGTTAAAAGCTACCCATAAATAGGAGGTGTTGATGGTTATTGTTTATTAAGCAGAGAGGAAGATTTTGGGGGGGTTATTATTTTGATTCCTCCAGCCCTGAGATAGCAGATAAATCAGAGAAATGTCAAGTCAGAGTGAAGCATGGGTTTCCAGGAGCCAGGGTACAGGGCTTCATCGAGATTTTTTTCTCTCCTTTTGCAATCTTTGCTGAAAGACATTTGAAGTGAAGTTAATAACTGAAACGTAATGAATAATTGCAGTTTGGGGTCCATAGCACAATCATAATTGCCAGTTTATTACTTTTTTAATATATTTGCCGAGTATTAATAATATTGAAATAATGCAAGAAGATCATGGGAAATAAATGAAATATATCATTTGTCAAGGAAGAAGGATTTCCGCACTGTAGGCACCGCTCTTAGGAGTTCTGTGATGAATGCACCCTTGCATCCTTCACAGGGAGGATATCACCTGCAAATGTGGTTCCTGCAGAATTCTCATCAAGTCAAATAAAGGTGAAGGTATACAGAAGGCTCATTGCACAGACAGCCCTGTCATCTTTTATGAGCTACTTGAGGTGCGTGGAGCACGGTGCCGAAGGCATCCCAGAGCTACAGAGATCAGTGCCCAGGTCTTAGTCCTGGCTCTCTGGTTTGATCTTGGGCAAGACCTTCCCCCCACAATGTGCTGGTGTTAGGAGGTGGACATCTGGGAGGGGGTGGGAGGGCACCTCATGGATGGGATTAGTGCCCTAATAAAAGAGAACCAGAGAGTTCCCTTGCCCCTCCTACCATGTGAAGATACAGAGAGAAGACCTCATCTATAAACCAGGAAGTGGGTCCTCACCAGACTGAATCTTCCAGCACCTTGATCTTGGACTTCCAGCTTCTAGAACGATGAGGAATAAATTTCTGTTGTTTATAAGTCACCCAGGCCATGGGGGTTTTGTTGTAGCAGCTCGGACAGATGCAGACACTGATGCTACT
Organism: Leptonychotes weddellii; assembly: GCF_054177405.1. NCBI lineage: Eukaryota > Metazoa > Chordata > Mammalia > Carnivora > Phocidae > Leptonychotes > Leptonychotes weddellii. The sequence goes on from NW_028064674.1 coordinate 3,411, forward strand.
ATCTTAATGAACATTCTTCCCGGTTCACGTAGATATCCATATATACACGTAGATTCAATTTTACATAAGCGTGATAATGAATCTTTCTCCTCCACCCTGTTTTTTCTGTGCCATGAAGGTCTTTCCATTACAACAAAGCCCTGCAGAAGTTTTTCACTGTATTGATTTACTGTTAGTAATTCACCATTGACATCCATACAGTTATCAAAAAGCAGCTGTAAAAAGAACAAGAAAGCTTTTTGTGTACTGATACAGAACAATCTCCAAGATTGGTTGTTAAGTGTAAAAAGCAAGGTTAGAACACTGTTTACTTTGCTTCCATTTATGTAAAAAAAAAAGAAAAGAAAGAAAGAAAGAGGGAGGAAAGAAAAAGGTGGAGGGGGTAGAATATATAAAAATATTTGCTCTGGAGGACGATCCAAAGAACCCACAGTACTGGTTGTTTTTAGAACACCTAGTGGGCAGGGATCTGAGACAGGACAGAGACATCCCATTATTGCATCCCCTGTTCTAGCTATGTGATTTGGGACCATATGATGGCATAAACCCAGACAGGACATGTGGGTGTTGTGTTTCTATGTTTTATATACTTCCCTGTGTTTAGGTATATACATATATAATTTTAATAGAATAAATCTGTTATGCTTAAATTACATAATTTATAGTGTCTATATTTGTGACTGTAAAAAATAGGGCCTGGAATATAAAAAAAGAGCTCAGTAAATACTTAACAAATAACTTTTAATACCTGAAAAAAATAAATATATTGATGACTAAAATATCATATTTGCGAGTTCTAATTCTTCTCGAAGTTACTTCCTTTTTTTCTCCGTTTGGAGGTTTTTGTCACCATCTGGGCATCACCATGGGAACGTGTCACCTATGCAAACAACGTCCACCTTTTATATGGGTGTGAACCAATGTTTAAGAATCCCTGGGCCACTTCTGCTCAGGATCCTTCCAGCCAGTACGTCCAGAATTCCGAGGCGGGATCTGGAACACACGGGCTTTGGGAATCATTTCCCTCTGAGAAGGGACTTGGGGAGCAGGGGGACGGGAGGATGGGGTGGGACTGGTGGAGCCCAGCACAAGGCAGGTCTCCACTGCATCTGTCGAGGTTGAGAGATGCAGCATTCACAGGAGCCATGGGCTTGTGTTGGAACTCTGCTTCCAGATTCTTTATCTCACTAGGAGAAGTAGAACATACTCTGGGGGGAGCCAGAGCTCTGGGGTCCAATCACCTCTGCAGGAGTCCGATTTCATCACTCCTGGGCCTCAGTTTGCTCATCTACAAGATGGGGGTGATAATAATTGCATCGAACTCATTGGACTGTTCTAAGTCTTGACGAGACAGTACAGGGAAAAATCCTAACAACTGGCAGGTGCCCAAGAAAATCTTACCTATCATTCCTGTTATCATCACATCCATCTTTTCCCAGGTTGGGGACTTAATGAATGACTCAGAAAAAGGTAGGAGACTTGGGGTTGGCAGGGACAGGTGTAATAGAACCCAAAGAGACAAGAATGGGATAAAGTCCAGAGATGCTGGAGAGAGGCCATAACGGGGAGAGCAGGGGCCGGGGAGGTGGGAGCTGAGCACAGGCCAGCCCCCTGCAGGGTCTAGTATGATAGTAACCACAAATTTGATGGGAGCTGCCATCAATGTATCACCTGCTGTATACCAGGCACTGAGCTGGGCATGTTATACTATCTCATCTAAACCCATGACAGTATCAAGATGTTAGTGCTATTATTATCTACACTTTGCAAATGAGGAGGACACAGGCCAAGGAAAGGGGAAGTAGCTTCCAAGAATTTGCATCACTTATGTCTACCTCCAAAGCCCTTCAGTCTCGGACTCAGGACATCCTACAATTTGTCATGCAAGGAGGGAGTGGGAAAGGGACATTAGTAGAAATGCCAGGAGCATGGACATAAACCAGGACCATCCCAGATGATTCCAAATAACACCTCAGGGTAAAGAAAATGGAAGTACTTTGTAGACAATGACACCCAAAGACAATTAAGCTGACCCTGGATTCAGGGAGGGAAGCGGACTCAGTGTACCCAGAACATTGCTTCCTTAAACCATTCTCCCCCTCCTCTCTAACAGGAAGCCCCGTTCCACCAGTCCCATATATCTTAAATATATTTGACATTTCAAAAAATAATTAATCGTGTCAGTTTTATTAATGTTTTAAAATATAAATTAAAAATGTGACAAATGAGTGAGAAACAGCAGTCTGTTTTAATGAAAATTTCATACTCTCCATCAATAAATCATAGACCAAAGAGAACCCAACATGGTGGCCTACAATATTTCTTGCCTGTCAGTGCTACTGGAGTTTGCCAAAGTTAACTTGGCAGAAGGGTTCCACTTGGGGACTGGAGAGATTCTGGAATTCTACAGGACCCAAATGGCCAGACTTTGGGGAGGAATGGGGGTAGTAGCCACAATGGGGAAGGCTCAAAGAGACGAGGCGCTGTGGCCCAACACAGAGTTGGCCACACAGGGCAGCCTCCTCCAGGACACCATGGTGGTCATCGGGGAAAACTCCCCAGTGTTAGGTTGAAACACAGCAAGATGGCAGCACTGCCCAGTGGGAAGAGCCATCCATGCTGAGCCTGCCCGGTGGAGACAGTGGGGATTGTCCAGGGAGGAGTGCCTTGAGCAAGGAGGAAGGAAAGCCAAGCCCCTCTCACCTCCAGATGCTGTTCCAACGTTAGGGCCTATTTTCAAACTTTTCATCCAGAACCTCTACTGACATTTCAGTTCCTCTTTCATGAAGTCTTACAAGAATGCCTTATCCTATCCATGGGTAGAATGCAAACCAATTGCATCCACTTCGTTGTTGTTGTTTTCTTTAAGGAATCCAGAGGAAGAGATGCTATGATCTCCCCTGGGCATCCATGCTAGTTTTTTGATCCCAAAGTCTGCTCCTCCTTCAACACTACCCTGGAAAACCTTCATATATGATTTGGATGAAGTTGATTCACTGTGATCTGGGTCAGCTGTTCAAAAACTTTAAGGCTCTAAGGAGGATTTGTGGGGAGCAGTGTGGTTGAAAATGCAGATCCCTATGTCGGTGGTCTTATAAATGCTGATTCCATGGGTTGGGGGAGAGGGGACATGAGTGCTCCTTATACCCAAGCATCCCCGGTGGGTCAATGCAGGTAGCCTGCAGACCACATGTTCAGAAGCTTTGGGCTGAGTGAGCCTTGGCGAGAACGTGGAGTGGAGCTTAAGGGTGGTGGGTTCTTTGGGGGAAACCAGGATATTATCCATCAGAAACACCTCAGCATCAACCACCCAATCTTCCCGGCTGTTCCCCATGTCCTCCTTCTACACCAGAGTTTAGCAAACCCAGTCTTCTGAGGCCAGATTGAAATGCCAGAATGTATGGAGATTAATCACAGAATAATACAAACTGCCGCTTAGCGTCTCCCATATATTTGACATAATTACCCTACAAGCAACATGAAAATGTTATACTGTAATAACTCCGAGCCAGAAGAAAAAGCAGTGATGCTGATAACATGAAAATAGAGAAGAATACAGAATAGAGCCCTTCGAAAACTTTTAATTAATTTTTCCCCCTTCCAACATAATTAATGTCAGTTCAGGCTTCAGTGTTTTCAAAGTACTTGGCCTTGTAGCAAAGAAATTTAGGACCAGTGTGCATTGACTGCAGAGCAAAGCTGGGTCCTGGTAGGGGACTAAGGAGGAGCGACATAAGGAGCCTTTCTGCATCTTTGAAACATGTAACTTATCTGCATCACCTCCCCATTTAAATTATTTCCTAGCTCCCCATTTCCTGCCCTGCAGAACCCAAGACCCAACACCTTTGGTGTCATTCACAATCCCTCGTGGTCCAGCACTTGCTTGCTTGCCTTGTCCATCTTACTCTTGTCCCTTCCCCATGTGCCCCAGTCTTACCAAATGGCTGGAAAGGTTTCCAAGACACCAGTCTTAGTTTAATCGGGCTGCTATAACAAAGCACCATAGGTGGGTGGCATATAAACAACAGAAATTTAAAAATCACCTCAACAAAAAGAACAAGAGGTAGTACCGACTGCCAGGGACCTACTCAATACAGACATTAGTACGATGTCGGATCTAGGGTTCAGAATCATGACTTTAAAGATACTAGCTGGGCTTGAAAAAAGCATGGAAGTTATTAGAGAAACCCTTTCTGGAGAAATAAAAGAACTAAAATCTAACCAAGTCAAAATCAAAAAGGCTATTAATGAGGTGCAATCAAAAATGGGGGCGCTAACTGCTAGGATAAATGAGGCAGAAGAGAGAATTAGTGATACATAAGACCAAATGATGGAAAATAAAGAAGTTGAGAAAAAGAGAGATAAACTACTACTGGATCACGAGGGCAGAATTCGAGAGATGAGCGATACCATAAAATGAAACAACATTAGAATAATTGGGATCCCAGAAGAAGAAGAAAGAGAGAGAGGGGCAGAAGGTATATTGGAGCAAATTACAGCAGAGAACTTCCCTAATTTGGGGAAGGAAACAGGCATCAAAATCCAGGAGGCACAAAGAACCCCTCTCAAAATCAATAAAAATAGGTCAACACCCTGACATCTAATAGTAAAACTTATGAGTCTCAGAGACAAAGAGAAAATCCTGAAAGCAGCTCGGGAGAAGAGATATGTAACCTACAATGGTAGAAACATTAGATTGGCAACAGACCTATCCACAGAGATCTGGCAGGCCAGAAAGGACTGGCATGATATCTTCAGAGCACTAAA
>NW_028064675.1:0-389 GCF_054177405.1 Leptonychotes weddellii
AAATATCAGGCAAAGCCATATGTTGGACACGTTGGAAGCAAACAGGCCTAGGCTCTTGGCAAATGTTATTGTCATGGAAGATTTAAGTTGAGGGACTGTTTGGGACTAGAAGATACTAAAGAGACATGACAACTGAATGCAATGTATGATACTTGATTGAAATGTTGACCCTCAAAACGATATCATTGGAGCAACTGGGGGAAATTGGAATATGAACTGTATATGGACTCAGATAATGTTATCATGCCACTGTTAAATTTCTTCAAGGTGACAATAGTAATATGGTTAGACAGGAGAAGATCCTAGTTCTTAGGAGATGCATTTCAAAGTAATTGGATGAAGAGTTTGGAACTTGAGTGGTTAGGCAAAAAGAAGAAAAAGGAGAGAGA
>NW_028064676.1:0-389 GCF_054177405.1 Leptonychotes weddellii
TGGTGAGACCAGTATGTTTAATCTCATGTTTCATAGTTTTTTTCTCTCATTGGTTTTCCTCTGCCTTTTCAGTTGGAGTGATGCTGAAGTGCATCACAGTATTTAGGAGAACAGAGCTTAGGAATTCAACCCTCGTTGTCATAGAAAGCCCTCATATTATAGACAAAAATCGAGAAAACTCTGATTTTTGGTTCCCGCCCATCCATGGGACACTTACCAGGTAAACATGATGAAGCTTAAATGTGGGTGGGATACCTTGTCCTGGGGGCCCCTTGATGCAGGAGTGGAGAAAGAAATTCCAGGAAGAGGGAGGTCGGTTGTACAGTGTAAGGGTTTCTATTAATGCTCATACTGAGAACGGTTACCAAACTGGACTAATGTAAAGGAAA
>NW_028064677.1:0-389 GCF_054177405.1 Leptonychotes weddellii
GATGGGTATTAAAGAGGGCACGTTCTGCATGGAGCACTGGGTATTATGCGCAATGAATCATGGAACACTACATCAAAAACTAATGATATAATGTATGGTGATTAACATAACAATAAAACAGTAAAAAAAAAACAAAAATAACAATAAACTGTAAGGTTTATAATATATGTAGAAGTAAAATGTATGGCAATAATACAACAAAAGGCCAAGAGAAAAGAAGTGGAGTTACACGGTTATAAGATTAGAATACTTGATGTGCAGTGGTATAATGTAACTCAAAGATAGACTGGAAGACATTCAAGTTGAATACAATAAACCCGAAAGCAGCCATTAAAATAAAACTATACAAAGAATTATAGCTAATGTGCTATCAAAAAATGTAATAAAAT
>NW_028064678.1:0-389 GCF_054177405.1 Leptonychotes weddellii
AGCCCTGACCACATGCGGTGTCTGACATGAGGGCCACCTCAAATCATCCTGTCACCAACATTCTGTCAGCTCAGTCATGCAGCAAATATACTGTGACGGCCAGCAGAAAGGATCTATCTGCTCACCAGGACATCCCATCGGCTTGAGTCCCATGTTTATGAGCAACATCTTGTTGAATGTATGGATAAGGATGGAGGGGTAGAGCTCTCAAAAAAGGGACATCCAAAGACCAGGAACCACATGGGTTCCTGTCTAAGCTTAGCCCCACCTGGATGGCTCTGCTCTTCTGGCTAGTCCTGGGCACTAGAAGGATATTTTGGAAAATTTCTAATGTATGGTGATTAACATAACATAATAAAATAAAATTTAAAAAAAAAGAAAATACTTAA
>NW_028064679.1:0-389 GCF_054177405.1 Leptonychotes weddellii
CCCATACTGCATGGAGCACTGGGTGTTATATGAAAACAATGAATCGTGGATCATTACATCAAAAACTAATGATGTATTGTATGGTGACTAACATAACATAAAAAACAACAACAACAACAAAAAAAACCCAACTTTCGTTAGCCCAACTAAAATTGAGATAAGAGAGGAAAGTCTTTTCTGACTCATTCTGCAGGCAAGTTCCACATGATTCATTGGATTTTTCTTTCCTAGCTCCCTATTCCCTAACACCAAATATTCTCACTACCCTTTATTACAAGGCATAGTGTTTCTTTTCCTCAGGTCATCCAAACACCTTGTCCAATATCCAGTCCCTGGAGGCCCTGGCTACTCACCAAAGGGCTTACTAAGTTTTCTGATAAGAGGGGCAT
>NW_028064680.1:0-389 GCF_054177405.1 Leptonychotes weddellii
AAATCTTTGCAGCAGCCGGGTGCCAGCCAGCTGCCACAGGACCAGAGAGTCCAGTATGTCTACGTCCCTGGCAGGGGCAGTCGTGCCTATACGGTGATCACTGGGGTCAGGAACAGTCAACACCAACACCTCTCTTACATCCTGGCGGGAAGGCTGCTGGCCAGGAGGAACTGGCCCAGTGTGGCAGTTCCCACCTTCTTGCTGGGGACTTTGGACAGACATTTAACCTTCCTGGTTCCATTTGTCTGACATGGAAAATGAGAGGATTGCACGAGAACTTTCAGTCCCTCCCCTCCTTCCCATCCCAGTCTATGAGTCTACAAATGCCTATACAGTAAATAAAAATTCAGCCAGCTGTCTGCACATCTAAATATTCTGATGTCCTTGTT
>NW_028064681.1:0-389 GCF_054177405.1 Leptonychotes weddellii
ATCAGTGCTAATTATCAGGATGTGAAACTCAATAACTTTAATGTTTTAAACAGTCTTATGTATTCAGAAACTAGAAAATTAAAACTGACAAAAGTGTTGATTCAGTATTTCAACTTGGAATTGAATGGAGTGTTATTCAAATCACTCCATTACAGGTCATTCCCATTAAATGACTTCTTTCTTGGCCTACGGAAATGTTAACGACTAGCAAAAGAAATAGGTGAAATATGTGAACACTTTCGGTATTTCTGGGAGGCTCTTCCATGCTCTTAATTTCTGCTACTGTCAGCATGTTAATAATCCGTATTGAAAAGTATGAGTCAAATAGCTGACTTCCTGGATAAAATTTATCCTACAGGTTTAATCTCAGTAAGCAAGGCATGAAGTCA
>NW_028064682.1:0-389 GCF_054177405.1 Leptonychotes weddellii
AAATAAATAAATAAAATCTTTAAAAAAAAGAGAAGTATTTATTAAGCGCCCACTGTGTGCCGGGCATGATGCTCAGAGCCAGACAACACCGATGAAGAGCGCTCAGTTCTTGCCTTGGTGCAGCTCACGTGGTGCTGCGGGAGCCACACCACGGAGAAGTCGTTCCGTGTGGGGCTTCAAAGGTGGTGGTGGCCCGTATGCTTTGTGGGTAATGGGAGCAAAGAGGAGGGGCTCTTAACTCTACCACGAAAGGGTGAGGCTGGAATAAACAGCTGAGTGTTACCCATGAGCTGACCCAGGTGAGGGGTTGGGGGAGGGGAGGGGATGCTTTGCACTAGAAGATGACCAACGAGCCCGGGTGGGTCTCCCCACAGGTGCAGACTGGGTGG
>NW_028064683.1:0-389 GCF_054177405.1 Leptonychotes weddellii
ATCCCAGGACCTTGGGACCATGACCTGAACCAAAGGCAGATGCTTAACCGACTGAACCATCCAGTGCCTCAGGCCATGTTTTTATGCTAAGAGATTTGAACATTTCCCTGAAAGTTGTGGGAAGCTATTTTAAAGCATGGCTTGGGAATCAGATGACCAGCTTTGCATTTCAGAAGGATTTCTTTGGTAGCTCTATGGGGGATGGAGTAGAGTGGGACCATGCTAGAACACTGAAAATGAATAAAAATCTACTGAAGTTGAGCTTAGATAATGGGGGTGAAGAAGGATTAGTGAAACATATTCAGAGTCAGACTCTAAAGGAGGTGATGACTGGTTTATTGGGGATATTGAGAAAGAGACATTGTCCATGCTTTTTACCTTTTTGACTG
>NW_028064684.1:0-389 GCF_054177405.1 Leptonychotes weddellii
TTCACAGACTGAAGTGATGACTCCCAGGCTTTTTAAATGTTAGATCTGGAACCAGAAGTTGCCCTTCAGAGAATGATTTTTTATTTTCCTGTTCCTCTCCCCACATTTCTAAATGAGTTTGGTAGGGTCAGAGAACCACCTACAATGGGAAGTCTAAAGAAAGAATAGACATTCACTGCTCTAGGAAAAGAGATCTGGCCGGGGTAAGGGTTAAGGAAAGACTAAGTTTTCTACTTGAAACTCACAGTCTATGTGGGTATGGTGGCGTGTCTTGGGTAAAATCCCAAACACAGGGATTCTGTAGTCCTGGATTGGGTTATTTCGAGAGTATGGGATCTGTGTAAGAGAACAAAGTTTTCCAGCACTTGATCATGAGTCACAGTCCCATG
>NW_028064685.1:0-8177 GCF_054177405.1 Leptonychotes weddellii
TAATAGTTGTAAATATAATAACTCTGTGGCACTTTCTGATATTATATGGTATCGGTTTATTTGTACTTTTTAAGTCCTCAGCAATTCAGTAACTAACCAGAACATTTGCTTAGCTAGAATATTTCATTTGCAACCATTTCAACAAGTTTCCCCCCCTTTATATACAAAGTGGGACCATTTGGTGAGTTTAAGGAATAAGTCAGTCACATCAGGCCCTGCAGCAGATATTGCTGTCACCCACCCAAATCCCTTCAGATCTCTTTTACCAACTCTCTGTACTCATTTCCTAGGTTCTGGGTATTTTGCTGCTCAGAGTTGACACCTGGCCTTTAGTGATGTGGCCCCTAGCACTAGAACTCTCTCACCTCTGTGTAGAGAGAAAGAGGGAAGGAACTAAGATACAGTCAAAAAGTAGGATGCACTCTAGGCTGACAATTACAGATGAACAAATCTTAAATAAAGAGGGGGGGAAGGCCATAAAATGACAAGAATAGCAACCAAAACTGTAAGCAAAAAATTTGACACTTTTATTTCTATGATCTTCCCATATACAGCAGTAAATGAAGAAAAAGAAAGGAGGGAAGATAGTGTGAGTCTCTCTGGCAGAAATATCTCCTCAACCTCTATGTTCTTTTTGATTTTTCTTCCACATTCTTTACTATATTAAAGCTGCCTTGGCCTGGAGCATCTGGGGAGCTCATTCAGTGGAGCATCTGACTCTTAGTTTCGGCTCAGGTCATGATCTCACAGGTTGTGAGATTAAGCCCTGCATCAGGCTATGAGCTCACTGGGGTATCTGCTTGAAGATTCTCTCACTCTGTGCCTCCCCTACTCATATGCTCTCTCTTTCTCAAATAAATAAATCTAAAAAAAATTAAAAGCTGCCTTAGGCCTAATTTAACTTGAGTTTGTGTGTGTGTGTGCATGTGCACTTCTGTGTGGCCAAAAGTATACAAATATATGTGTACATATGTGTGTATATCTACATAGAAACACTCATTCACACATATTGGTTCTTCCTTTTTGGTAAAAAGAGTTGAGTAAGAAAGAAAAGAGAAAAGTGTAACTTTTTCATGGTCTTTATTCGTCAATATTCTCAAATTAAAATTATAATATAAAAAATATTGCATTCAACATTCATTGGTTCTTGCCAAACTGAAGTAGATTTTTTTTTCTTTTCTTAATTAATTATAACATGTAGTTCAAGGTATAGTTTCACAATTACTTTGATTTCATAATTTGCTTTTAATTACAAATTTGAGCATCCTAAAACACTAAAGAAATCCAGGACCCTCAGCTGTTGTATGACCAGTGAATAAATTCTCATAAGATACTTTGTAATCAGGGGAAATCAAAGGGCTACACATTGAGTGAATAGAGCATTTCCCTTTCTACCTTACGTAGAATGATGGTCTTTAAACTGGGGCATCTATAACCTTAGGAGTATATAAAGTTCAAAGCATATAAAAGACTATATCTTTATGGTCCAAGTGTCCCATTTCTGAAAGTTGATCTGCATCAGCAAAGATCTTTGGCCCAGTGGCATTCCCTTTCTCACATGTCCTTCACGAAGGGAATTTTCTCCTGATTTTCAAAAGAATGCCATATTTTACTCAGATTATATTTTGTTGTTATGTCCTATAGCACACAATCCTGCACAATGTGATAATTCCTGTCAATAATGAATTTACAAGGAAGAATTGAATGAATCAAATGCCAAGCAACAAAGCACTTTTCAATTCAGGTTATTCTCAGATTGTTATTTAAAAAAAAATTGAAGGAGAACTTAATCTAGTTATCCACTTATGAATAACTAAACACTTTTTATGATAAATCAGAGTAAGCTCTGAATGCAATAGCAAAACTTTGAAGAAATGAATTATATTGCTATAAAAAAGCTTGTTCTATTCCTTCTACTTATTTATGGAGATAAAACTTTTTAGTGTTTATGTTTTTTAAGAAACAAAGGAACAGGGGTAAAATTAATACTGGAATCATATCTCATTCTAATAATCAATAACTTGTGTTCATGAATTGTATACTGATTGGAAAAACCAAAACTCCTCTCATTCCATTAAAAGCTATATCTTCAGTAAAATATTTTCTTTTAAGATTTAATAAAGATAAGAACTTATAAAATCTTTGTCTCATTTTGATCAATTGTGTATAATTGCACATTAATTTTTTTTAAGTATATGTATTTAAGTAATCTCTACACTCAACGTGGGGCTTTAGCTCATGACCCTGAGATCAAGAGCTACTCATTCTTCTGACTGAGGCAGCCAGGGACCCCTGAACATTAATTTTTTAATAACTAAAGGACTTGCAGCTTCTTACCAAGATGGAGTTACATACATGGGTCTATCTCTATGTTCTCTATTCTGTTCCATCATTATTTTACTAATACCACCTTGATGTATGTGGCTTTATAGTAAGTCCTGAAATTAGATAGTGTGGATGCTTCAGCTTTCTTTTTTTCAGAGCTCTTTAGGCTATTCCAGTTTGCCTTTCCTTAACAGTCTTAGAATTCAGATTCAGTAGTTTGTCTACAAACATTTTTGCCACAGATTTTGATTGGTTTGTGTTTGCTCTTTAGATGGGTTGGGGAAAATGGACCTCTTGATTGAGTCTTCTTGTTGAGTCTTCTACTTCATGAACATACTATATGCTGAAAATACAAGCTAGGTGTTTTCCATTTCCTCTTTTAATTCCCTGTTTTCCCTTCCTTACCTGGCTTGGTAATCCAGGACACCAACCTCTATAGACTGTATCAAGGGCTTCCTTATCCTCTGCTTCTCATTGGCTTGTGCCAAAGAGGGCACCCATAAGAGATCAGAAGGCAGAAAGTGAGGGAAGGTGAGTTTCATTACCAAAGGCACAGCTCCTATTGAGCAGCCTTCTTCCACAATTACAACTCTTTCTGGACTTTTCTCCTTCAGGCTTACCACTGGCAACAATATCCACTATCCTTCACTGATTCCTCTTAAGTCTGCCAAAACCTTTGAAACTGACCACTATTAAACTCTCTTAAATTGTTCCTTTGGGATATACCATCACTTTACTGCCATGGTCATAACATTGTGTATGTGTTTTCAAGTGACATTTAAAGACAACATAAATTTGATTACACACACACACAAACACACACACACACAGAGTCTCTAATACTGGTAAATATATTTACATGTTTGTGACTTAAATCAGATGACCAATATCCTTTAATATGTATTTTCATTTTGCAGGACACAACTATGTTTGTACATACAGAGGGATGTTGGCTTTCATTAATAGATTTTCATATTCTATGAGCTTTCTCACAAATAAAATGTGATATGCTATGAATTCTGAAATCATATAGTACATATAATAAGTAGATAAGATGAAATGATTATTTCTCCGTGGATCTAGAAACTTTGAACTGTAAGATCAAGAATTTTTAAATGTAATACATGTTCTAAAAACATTGATTTTTGTAGGTGTAAAAACAAAATTTAGGTGTAAAGTGTATTATTCTACTCGTGGTTTAAAATGTGGTCTGTAAAATTTAGCTTACTAAAGTGTATATTACAGAGTCACATTTGGAAAGGAGAAAATTGTGATGAGATGCATATAATGTGTTCCTTTAAACAAGAATGTATGTATTGCATTGAAATGGGAAGTAGTAAATATTATAAACTATCTTCTTTGTTATCAGAACTCTGATAAGACAATGGACTACAAAGTAAATTACCTTAAGAAGATAAAAAGCTAATGCCAACATTTTTCCATATACCTGAATTATCACTGATGAGAAATTTCTAATTAGCATTTTGACCTTTAAGCAGATAATTCAGTGAAACTTTCATTAGTAGTAGATCAAGAAGAAACTGCAAATTAAAATGCAATTTTCTGACTTGTTAGAAAATCTGCTTACTGAATTTAAGGACATCCATATATAATTTTTTTTATTATTTATTTATTTGACAGAGAGAGACAAAGCGGTGAGAGAGGGAGCACAAGCAGGGGGAGTGGGAGAAGGAGAAGCAGGCTTCCTGCTGAGCCGGGAGCCCGATGCAGGGCTCGATCCCAGGACCCTGGGATCATGACCTGAGCCGAAGGCAGACGCTTAATGACTGAGCCACTCAAGTGCCCCGATCCATATATAATTATATAATTTTCATTATCAATGAAACATGCTGATAAGAGAATCATTCAAAAATATGTCACAAAGGATATATAAATTACAAAGTTTAAAAATTTAGATACTACTTTTTCTACATTACTAAACGAATCAATTTCATGTAGAGTTGTTTAAAATGAGCTAAGGAATAATATGTACTACTTGCCCTTATTTCATTAAATTTTAAGTAATGCTTTTCTTTTGATATTCAAACACTATTATTGAGGTTAGCAGTGAATTTTTTTTAAGAATGAAATGGACAAATTTTCCCTTCTCACAAAATTTTCCACTAGTTTTTGGAGAGTGCGAAGTAAGAAAAAAATAGTTTTATTGTTCCTAACCACTTTTTATGGGGAGACATGAAAATCACCAATTCCATATCTGACCAATTCTTCTATCTTAATTGTTTTGTGGAACTATGTAAACAAATCTTTACAATGTCAAGCTTACAATGTCCTTACACTTATCACTAGCAGCCTTTTGGAAAACAGCAATAGATATCCTCCTTTTGCAGATTGATTTCTCGTCACTGAACAAATTAAAGTGTTACTAATGATGGCAATGATTCTGGCCCTCAGGACAACTCCAGTGACTACATGTGTTTATGATGGCTATGTTTGCTACTCATGCCCTTTTGAAAAGCCCAAGGCTTGCTCCCTGGCATAGATAAGATCATTAAACGCATCCCCTGATTATAGTCTCTCTGCAATTGCATTGTGGGATAGAGCAACACCATGAGAAGATTAAGAGTATGACTGTCATTACTGCAAGTCTTATTTGCACAAGTTTACTACAAGAGAATTAAAAAGTAAAATCCATTTCACAACAAGACTAATAGCCTGATATTGACTAATAGTAAGAAATCTTACTGTGAAATCTAGAGCCAGTGTATCATTGAGGTGGATTACCTATGTGAGGGTTAAAGGTACTACAATTTCTAACTATACTGGAATTAAAATTTTTAAAATGTATTATAAAGGCAGCCATGATTTTAAATTGTACATTTTCAGAACTTAAGTTTCACAGGTTGTGAAGTGAGAGACTTAAATCTATTTAATACATTATCTATAAGTCTTAGTGAACATTTGAGAATCATTTCCTTTTTCTTATATGGAAAACTTTTAGTAAATGCCTACTACATTCCTAACAATGAAATATAGTCATTATCTGGTGTTCAGTCCTTTATATGAAACAGGTTGCAGGCATTACATATAATTGGGGAGGTTATTTATATGATTAGGAGTCCAAGAAAATTGTATACCATGCCATCATAAAAAAAAAAAACTTTTCTTAATTTATAGCACTCAAACTTAAGTATCTATTTCCTCTGCTTCTTGTTTGTGCACCAACGCAATCAGTATGTGAATTTGAACTGTGTTGGCAAAGCTTATGGAAATGACACACAGCATAACATTTTATTTTATTTTTTTTTTTTTTTTTAAAGATTTTTTTTATTTATTTATTTGACAGAGAGAGACACAGCGAGAGAGGGAACACAAGCAGGGGGAGTGGGAGAGGGAGAAGCAGGCCTCCCGCTGAGCCGGGAGCCTGATGTGGGGCTCGATCCCAGAACCCTGGGACCATGACCTGTGCCGAAGGTAGACGCTTAACGACTGAGCCACCCAGGCGCCCCTACAGCATAACATTTTAATGATCAAATGTGTTTATCAGAAATAGCTAAATATTCTTAAAGAAGAAACACCAAACTCTAGATGTGGTCTCAATGAAACTAAGTATGATGTATAAAAACTACATTTGCTTTAGAAAATTTTCATTAAAGTGTGTGCCAAGCCTGTCTGATGAGACAGTAAATTAGGGAAGGATGTCACTGAAGACTGAAAGTCTGAGAAAATGATACTCAAAATACATGACAAAGTTAAAGAACTATGAAGCTAATAATAAGAAGAGAAGAATGAAATGGGAAAATTAGAAGGGAAGCGAAAGAGACTAGTTTTAAAAAGGGTCAATCTGTTAAGCAGTCAGATTGCAACTATGTCAGGCATATTACAATTTACAATTATTTAAAACTTCTGTGGGAAAGGACCCACTCAGTTACTTTATTAATGGAGATACACTGTGTGTGTATATAATGAAGTAAGAAGGAAGGAATAAGATCAGTTGCTGCAAAACTAGAGCTCACAGAAAACTGCAATAGAATAATCACCCCTAGCCCTAGGCAGCAACAATCGTTCTAAACAAGTATTCCAGTAGTCATATCTGTGGCCACAGTGCCTCTCTTTCTGTCCTGTTCTTTATTCTTCCTTACTACTTTACTGCAATGTTCTCTCTACTGTAACTGTTCTCTCTACTTCATGATCTTTTTCCTCATGACTAATTACACTTCTTGGCTTCTCCTTATTCAGTTTTCTATGCCTCCCCAATTTCGACCACTCTATTCTCTACTAAGTCTCCAGTGTTCCATGTTCAATCGTTAAAAATAGATATCTGCTCAGGGACCCTCGGTGGCAGAGTTGGTTAAGCATTAGACTCTTGGTTTCAGCTCTTGTGTTGAGTCATGGGATTGAGGCCCGCCTCAGGCTCTGCAGTCAGCAAGGAGTCTGCTTGAGGTTCTCTCTTCCTCTCCCTTGGCCCCTCCCCCCCACTCTCTCTCTTTCTTTCAAAATAATAAATATAGCTTTAAAAAAGAGAGAGAGAGGGGCGCCTGGGTGGCTCAGTTGTTAAGTGTCTGCCTTCGGCTCAGGTCATGATCCCAGGGTCCTGGGATGTAGCCCCGCATGGGGCTCCCTGCTTGGCGGGAAGCCTGCTTCTCTCTCTCACTCACTCCCCACTGCTTGTGTTCCTGCTCTTGCTATCTGGTATCTGTCTCTCTGTCAAATAAAATAAATAAAATCTTAAATAAAAAAATAAAAAAGAGAGAGAGAGATCTGCTTGAACCAGCCAGTCATGATCCAGGTTAAAGTGTTTCTGATGGGCTGAACATCTTACTATTTCATACTCTACTCTTTAAGCATGAGTGTGAGTCTCAGGTACCAGTTATTGTCAGAATATCTAGCTCCATATTGTACAAAGCATAGAGTAATGTGTAATTCTCTGTGAAAAAGTCAAAAATTATAATGGACATGAGAAAAATAGGACTTTCCCTCTGGTCACCATCAATTTAGACGCATCTATCTACACATGCCCAGTTGATTAATTAGACTAACTTATGCAATGTCCCAAATTCCTTTAAATTCCTTGTTGCTGTTTATTAAAATAATTCATGTGTTCTAATAAACAAATTTAAGCAATGAAAAAAATATGTAAAATAAAAACTGGAAATTCCCCATAATTCACCCTGAAAAAATCGTTATTAACAAATGGCTGTATCTGAACAGACAGTTCTCTAAAGAAGACATACAAATGGCTAATAGACACATGAAAAAATGCTCAACATCACTAGCCATCAGGGAAATACAAATCAAAACCACAATGAGATACCACCTTACACCAGTGAGAATGGCAAAAATTAACAAAACAGGAAACAATAAATGTTGGCGAAGATGTGGAGAAAGTGGAACCCTTTCACACTGTTGGTAGGAATGCAAGCTGGTACGGCCACTCCGCAAAACAGTATGGAGGTTCCTCAAGATGTTGAAAATAGAGCTACCCTACAACCCAGCAATTGCACTACTAGGTATTTACCCCGAAGATAAAGATGTAGTGAAAAGAAGAGGCACATGCACCCCAATATTCATAGCAGTAATGTCCACAATAGCCAAACTGTGGAAGGAGCCAAGATGCCCTTCAATAGATGAATAGATAAAGAAGATATGGTCCATATATACAACGGAATATTACTCAGCCATCAGAAAGGATGAATACCCACCATTTGCATCGGCATGGATGGAACTGAAGGGGATTATGCTAAATGAAATAAGTCAAGCAGGGGCGCCTGGGTGGCTCAGTCGTTAAGCGTCTGCCTTCGGCTCAGGTCATGATCCCAGGGTCCTGGGATCGAGCCCCGCATCGGGCTCCCTGCTCCGCGGGAAGCCTGCTTCTCCCTCTCCCACTCCCCCTG
>NW_028064686.1:0-389 GCF_054177405.1 Leptonychotes weddellii
AGGGGAGCCACTTTGAGGAACAGTACTTATTTTGCTATATAAGCTTTAAGATGGTGGATTTCTTTTTTGGGGGTAATACTCCCTTTAAATCTAGCATGTTAATCACGTTAGAAGACAGGGAGTTTAGAGGAGCCAACCTAAAAGGCAGTGTTTGCTTGTATTACCTTTGTATCTCATTATTAGCAAAAATTTTCATTTGAAAGGTACCTGAAATTTGGTAACTCCAAATAATCCAAATAATACAATGTGGTTAAGTCAGGAATTAGTTCTTACAAACCTAACACCATCACAATGACTAAAAAAAAAAATCTTAACATAAAAAATACAAATTCTGTACTTGTCCCCTTCTCATGCTTTCTAAGGGGCTTCCTGCCAGTATCCCACATTCA
>NW_028064687.1:0-389 GCF_054177405.1 Leptonychotes weddellii
TCTGGTGTGAGGTGGAAAAATTCCTTCACTGAAGGAATCCTGATAGGATTCACCATATTGATCTTTTATGTAAAGTACCACTATACATTTAAAATAACACTAATTACAGAGGATTCAATTAAAACGTTTCAAGATCTGTTTAAGTTTTTGACTAGGCATCCATGTGATTGAAGTATCAAAATGGTATCATGGGGCGCCTAGGTGGTTCAGTTGGTTAAGCGACTGCCTTCGGCTCAGGTCATGATCCTGGAGTCCCTGGATCAAGTCCCGCATCGGGCTCCCTGCTCGGCAGGGAGCCTGCTTCTGCCTCTGACCCTCCCCCCTCTCATGTGCTCTCTCTCTCTCATTCTCTCTGTCTCAAATAAATAAATAAAATCTTTTAAAAAAAA
>NW_028064688.1:0-389 GCF_054177405.1 Leptonychotes weddellii
TTGATTACCTGATGTCTTTGAACATTTAGAAATATTATTGATAGGCATTTGACAGATTTTAGCAGCAATGGGAATAAAAAGCAATAAATACCTTGGAAACTAAGCAAATGATAAATACTGAAGCACCTCACCAACCAGAGAAAACAGCAATTGTACAAAAAAACCCAAAAAAACAACAAAAAAAGTATCATAGCATAGTCTTTGGCTGAACAAAGAACAATATTTATACAGAATAATACAAACTCTATTGACTTTAAAAAATGATGTAGAACTAGAACGGAAGCTTTATGAGAAATGAAACTGGGGTTGCCTGGCTGGCTCAGCCAGTGGAACATGCAATTCTTGATCTTGGGGTTTTCTGAGTCCCACGTTGGGTATAGAGATTACTT
>NW_028064689.1:0-389 GCF_054177405.1 Leptonychotes weddellii
GAAAAACTCAAATGTACAAGTGGGGCATTCTTATCTCATGTCTAACTTAGTAAGACACTGTTACTTGAATTACTAAAGATAAACTTGTGCAAAGAAATATTCCCTGGTACTCTGCTATGCCACAGAAGCATGCACATTCAAACGTGAGCCTAGATCTTGTCTTTCTGTAAAGTCTTTTTGGTAAGGCAAATGCAAAGCCAGGCGTAGCTTACCTTAACAATACTGGAAAACGCGTGTCTGTGTGTGTGTTAAAATCTCTCTGAAGATGACACACCACTTTAGTATTAACTATCTAATAAAATTTGCTCATATAAACATACTAAAACTGCATTTCCTGTATTGTGGAAAGTTGAGAGACATCTTACATGTGCTTTAAAATAAGTAGTTAG
>NW_028064690.1:0-389 GCF_054177405.1 Leptonychotes weddellii
GCAGGGGGAGTGGGAGAGGGAGAAGCAGGCTTCCTGCTGAGCAGGGAGCCCGACACGGGACTCGATCCCAGGACCCTGGGATCATGACCTGAGCTGAAGGCAGACGTTTAACGAATGAGCCACCCAGGTACCCCACTGTGCCTTTTTATTTTTTATTATTTTTTAAAGACTTTATTTATTTATTTGACAGAGAGAGAGGGAGCAAGAGCAGGAACACAAGTAGGGGGAGTGGGAGAGGGAGGAGCAGGCTCCCCGCGGTGCAGGGAGCCCGATGCGGGGCTCGGTCCCAGGACCCCGAGACCATGACCTGAGCAGACGCTTCACCCACCAAGCCACCCAGGCTGTCGGGCACTTAAAATGTCACGGCGTTAAAATGTAACGTTAATACC
>NW_028064691.1:0-389 GCF_054177405.1 Leptonychotes weddellii
GTGAAAGGAACGTGCTGTATTCCTACACAGAGGCAAGGATTTACAGATAAAACTTAATGCCAGCCTTTCTTTCAGATTTGCATTTTGTAGTACTAATAAACCACACGCATCTTAGCCCATGTAATTGACAAACATACTATTTATGCAGCTGATTACTTCATTATATTGCCACCTCCATAATGCAAATGGGGTGCAAAAATGAGAGATCTGGTGGCTATCACCACTTTTTAACCAAGTTCCTTCTATAAACGACCATCTTACCTATTAACAGGCTTTCAAATCTTAGAGAGGAAAATAATTGTGACTCTTAAAAGTGTGTGTGTTTGCATTACTTATCCACTCAGTCTCAACTGTGTCCCAGAATTGGGTTGATGGTTGCTGAAAACACA
>NW_028064692.1:0-389 GCF_054177405.1 Leptonychotes weddellii
GTGCGCACACAGGGGGTGGAGGGGCAGAGGGAGAAGGAGAGAGAATCTTAAGCATGTTCCACACCCAACATGGACCCTGAGGTGGGGCTCGATCTCATGACCCTGAGATCATGACCTGAGCCAAAATCAAGAACTGGGCACTTAACTGACTGAGACACCCAGGAGCCTCAAACTAAGCTGAAATCAAAACAAAAAAAAATTTTTTTTGTCTCCCAGAAACAGAAATCTCAAGTAAAAACTGCATAAAAATCAAGGTTATTTCATCAGCAAAACAAAAAAACAGCCTACTGAATGGTAGAAGATATTTGTAAATGATATATCTCATAAAATTAATGTCCAAAATATATAAAAATGTATACAACTCAACACCACAAAACCCCAAATAACCC
>NW_028064693.1:0-389 GCF_054177405.1 Leptonychotes weddellii
ATCAGTTCGTGGCAAAACAGAAATTTGAACCCAGGTTTTCCAAATATCCCTTTTGACAAAGCATCAGTAAATGGGAAATAGAAGATACACTTGCTTTTTTTTCTTTTTTTTTAAGCCGATAATGATGAGAAGATATCCTTTCTTGACTTGAGATATTTAATAGAACAACAGTAAAAGGTCCTGTGGGAGAGGGGCATTGGCAACACAAAAGTATGTGTCTTGTCAATAGTCCAGGAAAAATGTTGCTATTGAAATGGGTGATTTTAGGGGCGCCTGGGTGGCTCAGTCGTTAAGCGTCTGCCTTCGGCTCAGGTCACGATCCCAGGGTCCTGGGATCGAGCCCCACGTCAGGCTCCCTGCTCAGCAGGAGGCCTGCTTCTCCCTCTCCC
>NW_028064694.1:0-389 GCF_054177405.1 Leptonychotes weddellii
TGAGCCTCCCTACCAATTCTACTCTGATGTTGACTTTCCCTCTGTTCTAGGGTCTGACCCACTTATTCCATTTTTGATCTGCTCTACCTTCTCCTTCTCCTCTGGATCAGGAGTAATGTAACAAGTATGTTGAATTAGAGAACAGACGTCACCAATCTTTGAATGCCTTCAGCTCCCAAAGTCTATGTCCCATAATTTTTCACTTGATTCTCATTTTTATGGTTTGGTATATGTGGTTTAACATGCCTCTCCATTTGGATATAGATTCTCATAAGACAGAGAATATTAAGATTATTTTATATGCATCGTTCAAAATCATGGTTCAGGTTGATACTCAGAAAATACATTCACAACTTTAGGGGTGTACCGGATGGAGAAACTGACAAAAA
>NW_028064695.1:0-389 GCF_054177405.1 Leptonychotes weddellii
ATTTCTTTCTGGTATCATTTTCTTTCTGCCCAAAGGACTTCCTTAACTTTTTTTGTGTGTGTATGGTGACATTCAGTTGGTAATAAAAATTTTCACTTGTTTATGCCTGAAAATGTCTTTATTTCACCTTTGCAAGATATATTTTCTAGGTATGGAATTCAAGATTGTTTGACAGTTTTTTTCTTTCCCTCAGTACTTTCTTTTGAGTTTCATCGTTTCTGGTGAGAAATCTCCTATCATCCTTATCTTGTTGCTCTGTATGAAATATGCCTTTTATCTCTTGCTGCTTTGAAATTTTCTCTTAAGTTCTGGCTTTAAGTAATTTGATTATGATGTGCCTTCTTGTAGTTTCCTTCATGTTTCTTGTGCTTGGCTTTACTGGGGTACTC
>NW_028064696.1:0-8177 GCF_054177405.1 Leptonychotes weddellii
ATCTTGTTCTAAATTTCTGCATTTACTAAGGACCATTTTTGGACTCTTCTTACCCAAGTGTGTATCTGCCTTTGCACCTGTGCCCACTGTTTTAGTTACTGTCACTAGTGTGATTTTAATACATAAGAGGGTTAATATAATTAGTATTTTTTAAAAGATTTTATTTATTTGACAGAGAGCACAAGCAGGGGGAGCAGCAGGGTCTCAATCCCAGGACCCTGGGATCATGACCTGAACCGAAGGCAGCTGAGCCACCCAGGGGTCCCAATATAATTAGTATTAATATACTATTAATATATAATATCCCCCTGGTTCGTCATCTCATGCAATGTTATATACTTATTCCCGTAGATATCCTCTAGAAACACTGGATGATGTTTCTAAAATTATCTGGTTGAGATCTGTTTTGGAATCGTACTAAACTTACAGATAAATTTGGAGAGAATTTACATTGTGGGAGGGAGGCTTTGAATCCTTTGGAACGAGTCGTTCCGTCTGGACTTGTCTTCCGTCACGTCCCTTGCAGACTTCATTTCACACAGATCCACACCTATTGCTCAATCACTTAATCCCCAAGGGTTTTGAATTTTCTGTTGTCCTTATCAATGAGATTTTTTTAAATTAAATTTTAAAATTGGTTATTGCTCATGTATCTGAAAGCACCCATTGTTCTGTGTTGATCCTGTAGCTGACCGCATTAGTAAATTTATTGTTTCTAACAAGTTTTTCTCTGCTTTGATTTGTCTGGGGGTTTCTAAGAAGAAAATTATGTCATCTGCAAATGATGGTAATTTTATCTCCTTTCTGATATTTGTGCTTTTTATCTTACGATCTTTTTTTTTTTTAACTCCAGTTATAGCATAAAACACAATGTTGGAGCTGTTGTGTTTCCCCACTTTTTGAATAGGTTATATCTTTATGGAGTCCAAAAAATCAAAACAACATATGGTGAGAAATTTCCTTCCCACTCCTGACCTCTTGTTTGCCTGGTGTCCAGCCCCTTCCGTATTGCTCCCCACCGCTGCCGATGGGGTCACCTGCCATTGCCTTCCAATTTATCTTTAGGCATGGACCAGCATATATGTTTCTTTTCTCTCTCCTTTTTAATACAAAAAGGTAACAAACTATATACACCATTCTGCTTTCTTCTTTTCCCCACATAACTTACCTTGGGAGAGTGCTCCATATATTTCTCCCAGATGCGTCCTCTCCCCTGTTTGCTTGTGCCATTCTTCATGTAACCCGTCCCTTGGGGACATCATCTGGGCCATCTGTTGCTTCTACAAATGTGGCTGCAATGAATAACCTTGTACAAACATCATTATGTGGACAGGTCCACGTGTGGGATTAGTGTCCAGGAGGGGAATTGCTGGGTCAGAAGACAGCTACGTTTATAATCCTCATGAGGACTGTGAAATTGCCTTCTGTAAGGATTATTGCAGATCACGTTCCCACAGGAATGCATGACTGTGCCTGTTGCCCGCTTCTCTCATCAAGAAGCTGGTGGTTAAACTTGCACATTTTTGCCAAGCTGATGAGTGGCATTTCAGTGTAGTTCTAATTTGCATATATTTTACTATGAGCAACTTTGGACATCTTTCGGCCATTTTTCCCTTGGGCTGTTAGTTGATTTCTAGGGAGCCACCACATAGATATATTGGTGTACATATTACAGGCTTTCCATACAGAAGTCTCCTTACACGTTAACTTCATGCTATCTGTGTGATTTTGGCAAATTAACCCTTCCTGCTTGGATTTCCGGCTGCGAAATCGTGTTCATGCTAAGGCTGCTTGGCAGGGCGGGTGGACAAATGGCCTGAGCTAATCATAGCGTGCTCAGCACCATGCGGGCCACGTAAGAGGCACCAGGGTTATGGTTATGTTTCAGAAAGGTTGGGGGAGCTTATCAGTTGCAATTTTGTTTTTCAGTTTGTCATGTCTTTTGGCTGAATTTGTTGGGTTTGGGGGTTTTTTGTTGTTGTTTTTCTGTTTGAGAAAGTGTGTATACTCACACGTACTCAGATTTACCAAACGGTTTCTTTTTTTTTTTAAAGATTTTATTTATTTATTTGAGACGGAATGAGAGAGAGAGAGAGAGCACATGAGAGGGGGGAGGGTCAGAGGGAGAAGCAGGCTCCCTGCAGAGCAGGGAGCCCGATGCGGGACTCGATCCTGGGACTCCAGGATCATGACCTGAGCCGAAGGCAGTCGCTTAACCAACTGAGCCACCCAGGCGCCCCTACCAAAAGGTTTCTGATAAGCCTTCTGGATTTAAGTCTGTTAGAAAAGCCTTCTCACCTCCAAGTTTATAAGACTTACAAACAGGGGTTTGGGGCCCTGGGTGGCTCAGTTGGTCAAGCATCTGCCTTCGGCTCAGGTCATGGTCTTTGGGTCCTGGGATCGAGCCCCACGTGGGGCTCCCTGCTCAGCGGGGGGTCTGCTTCTCTCTCTGTTCCTCCCCTCCACTCGTGCTCTTTCTCTCTCAAATAAATAAAATCTTAAAAAAAAAAAAGGACTTACAAACAGGCACGCCTGGGTGGTGCAGTCGGTTGAGCAACCGACTCTTGGTTTTGGCTCAGGTCGTGATCACACGGTTGTGAGATTGAGCCCTGCATCTGGCTCTGTGCTGAGCGCAGAGTCTGCTAAAGTTTCTCTCCCCCTCTCCTTCTGCCCTTCCCTGTCTCTCTCTCTCTCAAATAAATAAATCAATCTTTTTTAAAAAACACTTATAAACATGTTTTTTTCTGATTATATTTATGGCTTTCTTTTTTTGGCAAACATTTTGTCTCTAATCCTTTTGGAATATATGCTCATGCAAGGTGTGAGGTGTGGTTTCTGCAGGAGGGTGTATCTAGTTCTCACAGTTATTAAATAGCTCACCCTTTCCACTGGCTTAAGATGCCTTTTTATCACACACTTAGTTGTTTTGTGTAGTTGGGCATCTTCCTGGACTTACTGTTCCCTTTGTGTTCCCTTTCTTTCCTGTTTGTTTATCTTCCAACGATCTGTTCTAGAACTTGCCAGTACCAGGCTGTTCCAGTGTTAAAATTTTATACAAGTTTTCATAGTCATCATGAATCCTGTATTCACACTGCCCTTCTTTTTCAAACATTTCCTGGCTGTTCTTTTATTTTTTCATATGAACAAATGAATCAGTTTGTAGAGATGCCCCCCCAATACATGTTGGGATGTTTATGGGGATCACATGTGTTTACAGCTGAACTTAGGGAGCACTTGACACCTCTCTGATGTTGAGGTATCCTCTCCAAGAAGAGGAAATGTGTTTCTATTCGTTAATTTCTCTTTTCTGTTCCTTCAGAACATGGTAAAGTTTCCTTGGTATAGGTCTTGCCAATTTCTTATTAAATTTATTCCTAGGTATTTAATCTTTTTGCTGTGGTTGTTATTGCAAATGAGATCTTTCTCCCATTAAATCTCCTAACTGGTTGTTGTTTGTGAATATGAAAGCTGCTTGTTTCTACATATTAATTTTGTATCCTGCTTTCTTAGTGAATTCCTTTGAGATTTTTCAGGTGAGTATTTTGGGTTTTGCAGGTATACAGTTGTGTCAAGCACAAATAGTGATAGTATCCCTTTGTTCTCTCCAATTTCGCATCTCTGTTTCCTTTCCCCATCAGATTACATCATCCAGTAGTTTACTATTAGTAGAGTGTTTAATAATAAAGACCACCTTATTTTGTTCCTGACTTTAAAACCTGATACTGCTAGCTGAGAAAGATATGACTTATTATGTTCAGGAAGCATCCATTTCTCATGATTAATTTTGTGTCACTGTTGCTGTGAAGGTATTTTTTAGATGAGATTAACGTTCAAATTAGTGGACATTGAGTAAAGCACATTACCCTTTAGACTGCGGGTGGGCCTCATCCAATCAGTTGAAGGTCTTAAGAGGAAAAAGACTGAATTCTGCCTCCAGACAGCCTTCAGACTCAAGCCGCCACATTAACTCTTCCCTAGGTCTCCAGCCTGCATGGATGCCCTGCAAATTTTGGACTTGCCAGGCTTATATGAGCCAATTCCTTAAAATAAATATATGTGGGATGCCTGGGTGGCTCAGTAGGTTGAGCGTCAGACTCTGATCTCAGGGTCATGAGATTGAGCCCCACATTGGGCTCTGTACTGGGTGAGGAGTCTGCTTGAGATTCTTTCTCTCTCCCTCTGTCCCTTCCCCTGCTCATGTGTATATGCTCACACTCTCTCTCTCAATAAAATAAAAAAAATAAAATAAAATAAAAGTAAAATAAAATATAAAATAAATTTAAAAAATAAAATAAAATAAAAATAAATCCAAGTATCTATACATCCTCTTGGTTCTATTTCTCTGGAGATCCCCAGCTGATATACCATGTATTTCTTTTTTTTTTTTTTTTAAGATTTTATTTATTTATTTGACAGAGAGAGAGATAGCGAGAGCAGGAACAGAAGCAGGGGGAATGGGAGAGGGAGAAGCAGGCTTCCCGTGGAGCAGGGAGCCCGATGTGGGACTCGATCCCAGGACCCTGGGACCATGACCTGAGCCGAAGGCAGACGCTTAACGACTGAGCCACCCAGGCACCCAATATACCATGTATTTCTATTTTATTGAGAATTTTATCATAAATTTTACAATTTTGTCAGGTACTTTTTTATCATCAGTGGAGGATATCATAATTTCTCTCCTGACATTTACTAACATTGTGAATTATGCTACCAGATTTCCTAACAGTGAACCATTTGCACTTCTGGAATAACCTTTGTTTGGTTGTGATGTATTTTTCTTTTAGTGTTTTCGATTCTGGTTTGCTCATGTTTTCCCTAACATTTTCCTAACCATATTGACAGCTGTGTTTTGTCTATAGTTTTTTTTCTGCAGTCTGTCAGGTATTATCAAGGCTGTGCTCACTTCATAAAAATAATTTGGATGTTTACCCTTTTTCCTGTGCTCTGGAAGAGCTTATGTGTGGGAATGGAATTATCCACTCTTTAAAAGTTTGGTAGAATTTCATTAGGATTCCCTGTGCCTGATGTTCTTTTGCAAACTAGCACCTTGACACCTTTCTCTGTGTATTTTATGGAAACAATTTGTTTAGATTTTCTCTTTCTACTAGAATCAGTTTTGATAAATTATATCTTCTTATAAAATTATGCATTTTAATCCAGGGTTCCAAATTATACTTAAAAGTTAAACATAACAGTCTTATGATTCCTTTCCCCATTTTTTCTGCTTTTGTAACTCGTATTTCCCTCGTTCTTCATTTTATATATCTGTACTCTTTTTTATTATATCTGGGTAGTTCATGACTTAACCATGTTATTGTTTTAAGGGTTTATTTTTTTTAAAGGTTTTATTGATCACTTCTACTGTTTACTGTCCTTACTCTTTTCTGTTTTATGAATCTCTTTTTTTCTTTGCTATAGTTTCTTCTCTTTTCTTTCTTAAGATTTTATTTGAGAGAGAGAGAGCATATGCGCATGCCCGTGAGTGGCAGGAGGAGCTGAGGGGGAGGGAGAGGAAGAGGGAAGGAATCCCAAGCAGACTCTGTGCTGAGCATGGAGCCTGACTCTGGGCTCTATCTCAGGACCCTGAGATCATGACCTGAGCTGAAAACAAGAGTCAGACGCTTAACCGACTGAGCCACCCCGGCGTCCCTGCTTTAGTTTCTTCTTGATTGATGATTGTTGTTTTTTTTTTAAAGTAGGCTCCACAACCGGGCGCCTGGGTGGCTCAGTCGGTTAATCGACTGCCTTCGGCTCAGGTCGTGATCCTGGAGTTCCGGGATCGAGTCCCGCATCGGGCTCCCTGCTCAGCGGGGAGTCTGCTTCTCCCTCTGACCCTCCTCCCTCTTGTGCTCTCTGTTTCTCATTCTCTCTCTCGCAAATAAATAAATAAAATCTTTAAAAAAATAAATAAATAAATAAAGTAGGCTCCACAACCAACATAGGGCTTGAGCCCACAACCCCAAGATCAAGAGCGGCATGCTGTACTGACCGAGCCAGCCAGGAGCCCGTGATTCATTTGCTTTCATTCTATCTCATTCATAGAAGCTTTGCGGCAGCAAGTCTTCCTGTGAGTGCTAGCTTATTTCAGAATTGACTTATAATATCTATTACTGTGTTCTAAAAACTATAATTATCTCAGTTTGTTTCCCCTTTCACCAGAGAGAGATTTAAGGAAGATTTTTTTGGAGTTTCCCAGTGGAACTGGCTTTTAGTTCTCTAACACACCCCCTGTGGTTGCTCAGTGGCCAGGAAGTTTCACGTGTACTATGTCCAGCCGTTAGAACTGACTGAGATGTTTGCTTGTGGCCATTTTGCATGTTCCAGTGGTGCTTGAAAATAGATGCCTTTTGTCCTTCATGGCTGAGATTTTTTTTTTTTTAAAGATTTTATTTATTTATTTGAGAGAGAGAATGAGAGAGAGCACATGAGACGGGGGAGGGTCAGAGGGAGAAGCAGACTCCCCGCCGAGCAGGGAGCCCGATGCGGGACTCGATCCAGGGACTCCAGGATCATGACCTGAGCCGAAGGCAGTCGCTTAACCAACTGAGCCACCCAGGTGCCCATGGCTGAGATTTTGAACCATGTTCGTTAACCCTACTTTATTATGCGATGCACATTTTCACATCTTTACTTTTTAACATAATCTTTCTGGACCAAGTGTTAGGGGCTGAATTCTTCCTCCCCAGATCTATGGGTTGGGGTCCTAACCCCTAGCATCTCAGAATGTTAGCACATTTGGAGGCAAGGTCTTTACAGAGGTGATTAAATGTCTGTTGTTTAAGCCACCTACCTCCCCCCCGCCCCCCGCCACCCTATCCATGATGTTTTGTTATGGCCACCCGAGCTGACAAGGGCAGAAGGGACTGAAGTCATTATTAATGTGCATCTGTGTGTTTCTATAGAGTTCATCACATGTCAGCTTTAGACACAGCACTGTTCTATGACTTTGTCCATACTGTATTATCTTTGTCCATATTGTATTCTCTACTACACGTTCGTTAGGAATTGCCGGCTAACAAATAAGGAGAAGCGTGCCTCTTCCTGTCTTGTAAAGCCTTTTGGCTTAAATTGGTACTAAGTACTTGACTGGTACTAAGACCCGGAGGCTTCTTTAATGGTAGTGGCGGCCTGCTGGGATATCCCCATCCCTTTATTTTCAACCTTTCCAGATCACCCAGAGTGGTGCTTTTCTGATGATGCATTCAAGAAATCTTTTTAAAAGTAGAGGACTTGAACCCGTTGCGTTCATTCCCATGACAAGATGACCTTGTTTCTGCACCGTGTGTCCTATGTGTGTAGGCTCACAGTTGTACGGGTTTCTTTCACTGCGTGATCGGTTTGCTTTACTTTGCTTTTTGTGTAGTTATCCTTTTTTTTTTTTTAAAGGTTAATTTTATTTGAGAGAGAGTGGGAGCGGCAGAGGGGGAGAGAGAGAATCTCAAACAGACTCCCAGCTGAGTGCAGGGCTCGATCCCACGACCCCCAGATCACGACCTGAGCTGAAACCAAGCGTCAGACACTCCACCCACTGAGCCGCCCAGGTACCCCTTGTGTAGTTTTTTTCCAGGGAAGCTTGTTACCTTCGTAATGACAGCTCCACGTAATGCAGAGAAGGCGTCCCTTCGTCTTACATTTGTAACAGCCAGCTCCCCCAGATGAGTGTCTCCCCCCCAACCCTCCCTCTCCGCCATCACCCACCTGACTTTGTTACCTCAGCCCGAGGATGAATGTGCATGCCTCTCTTGCTTGGTTTGCAGCTCTGTTTGATTTCTTTTGGCTCTCAGCCATTATAGATGAGAATCAGTGGATTCATTCTGCCTCGTATTTTCCTTCCTGCTTCCCTCCACGGTTCTGGTTAGTTGTATTGTTCCTACGTTGCCCAGGATACAGAAACGCTGCATTCCCTTCTAGCTCCCTGGCGCCCCCACTCTTGCCAGCCTCCCCACCCCCCACCTCACTTACATCTGGACCGGGGAAAGTTTCCTTCTAGTAGTTTCCTCAAAAAGGACTTATAGAAACAATAGCTCCTGAGTCCGTGCTTGTTAAAAACCATTTGTAGCCTTTATACTTAAAGTTTGGCTTGTATAAATAAAGGCTTCATTTTGCTTCCAAACCCGCCCCCCCCCCCTTCTTTCTTTCATACCTTATGGCATGGTATTACTGCTTTCTGGCTTTGA
>NW_028064697.1:0-389 GCF_054177405.1 Leptonychotes weddellii
GGAGAGGCATTAAAAGAAAAAGTAACTATAGATTAATATTCCCCATGAATATAGATGTAAAACCCCTTAAAAGTATATCAGCAAATCAAGTACATGAAAATATAGAAAGAATAAGTCACTACCTAGTAGAGTTAACTCTAGGGAGGAGAGATCTGTTCAACATCCAAAAATGTATATCTATAATTCACTGTATTAACAGAATTAAGAAAGTCATATTATCATATCGAGAGATACTTAAAAAGCATTTGAAAATGTTCGACATTGCTTGATCACAAAATTTCTCACTCAGTTAAGTAAGAGAAGGAAATTTCCTTAAACTGATAAGGGGCATCTACAAAAATCCTAAATTGACATTATACTTGTGGTAAAATGTTGAATATCCTCTGCCA
>NW_028064698.1:0-389 GCF_054177405.1 Leptonychotes weddellii
GCGCCTGGGTGGCTCAGTTGGTTAAGCGACTGCCTTCAGCTCAGGTCATGATCCCAGGGTCCTGGGATCGAGTCCTGCATCGGGCTCCCTGCTCTGCGGGGAGCCTGCTTCTCCCTCTCCCACTCCCCCTGCTTGTGTTCCCTCTCTCGCTGTGTCTCTCTCTGTCAAATAAATAAATAAAATCTTTAAAAAAAAAAAATAGGGTTGGGTTTATTGCCTCTGTGATTGTGTAAACTTTTTTCATATTTGAGAATATTTCAAATGAAATAGGAAAGTTCTAGACTGCTTTCCGTGGAAATGTTAATTTTGCGCATGAGTTATATGGAAGATCATTCTAACTTTCGGAACTGATCTTTATTCATATTTCAGGATTATAGGATTCATTAAAA
>NW_028064699.1:0-389 GCF_054177405.1 Leptonychotes weddellii
ATTCCTGAAACCAGCCACTACTTATGTTTGCATTCCATGAGCCGATTCCTTCTCGTTTGCTTCAACCCTTTACGGCTAGTGCCCCACAAAGCCCTAAGTGATATACAGCCCATCGTGTTCCTTCTCCAAACTTTCTTACACCCCATCCCCGCCTAAAGAATGAAGCTCTCAATTCTGATACCACCGCCTGAAATCCTCCTGTGTGTTTGGGCAGGATCGCTCACTTTTTATGATGGCTTGTAGAGCTGGCTGGTTTCTCGTTTTGGGGGGGCAAGGTTCCACTCAAGGGCTGGATCGGACCCCTATTTCAGGGCACCCAACACAGCTGTAGGTTCACACAGTATTTCCAAGAGTGTGTCTGCTGATATGCAAACCCATTTCCTGAAGAA
>NW_028064700.1:0-389 GCF_054177405.1 Leptonychotes weddellii
CCTCCATTCCTTTCCAGCCTTCCTGTCTCATCTAAGGGGGGGAGGAAGGTGGATAATCAATAGGGATCAAGGAAACAGATTGAGAATACTGCAGCCAAGAAAAGGAAAAAGAAGAAGTGGGAACTAACTATAAAAAACACTTATGAAGGTCACAGCTCCAATATTGGAATTTAATATGAATATTATAGACTGTTCTCCCTTTCCCACCTCTTACAATGCCAACAGGACTCCAGTATAACAGAGTGAATTACAGCTGAAAGAGATGCAATACACAGAATGTCTCTGAGGGAAGCTGAAAATCAAAAGGAAAGACAAAATCAAGTTCACTAGAGGGATTTGAAGCCACTGACACCTATAGCAAATGTTAAACCCAGCTCAACTCTTAGCCA
>NW_028064701.1:0-389 GCF_054177405.1 Leptonychotes weddellii
CCCCCCCCCCCCCCCCCCGCCAAGAGCTTTAATTGACCTTGGCCTCACTCCCTCTCTGAGCCTTTGCACTTTTCTGTTTCCTGAAAGATGGTCAGCCCCCTGCAGAACCTTTGCTGGGCTCTCGGATTGTTGGTTTCTGATTTGCATCTTATCTCCACAACCCTTGCAGACTGGGAGCCGCCTGCAGGCAGTGCCCGGACTCAGAGCAATACACTCGCAGGGCAAGAGGCCCCAGAGAGCACCTGACCCAATCCCCTCAGCAGCGAGGAAGAGGCAGCTTAACTTCATTTGTCTAATGACAACAGCTACTCACATTTGCAATCACGCTTTAACAGTTTACAAAGCAGTGTTCACACCCATCAGCTCGACTGATGCTAATTCAACCAGCC
>NW_028064702.1:0-389 GCF_054177405.1 Leptonychotes weddellii
ATCGACCTTGTTTACAGCAAACAACAGTTACAAGATGCATCCCAGAATCATATGTCCTGTTCATGGTGTACTTCTGACCATCTTCTTGGCTGAGTTTTGTTTCCTTTCTAATTTGAAGGGCTGGTAGTTTTAGTTTTCTTCGTGACAACATCTAGGATGATATTTTATCTTATTTTATTTTATTTTATTTATTTAATTTAATTTAATTTTATTTTTGAGAGCCCGTGTGCACATGCCAGGGGTGGGGGAGGGGAAGAGGGTGAAGGAGAGAGAAAGAATCTTAAGCAGGCTCCACACCCAGCATGGAGCCCAAGGAGGGACTTAATCGCACAACCCTGAGATCATGACCTGAGCTGAAATCAAGAGTTGGTCACTTAACCAACTGAGGT
>NW_028064703.1:0-389 GCF_054177405.1 Leptonychotes weddellii
AGAGACAAGCCATGTGGGTATTTGAAGGAAGAGGGTTTTCTGGGGGAACAGCCTGTGCAAAGGTCCTGGGGCAAGGGCAGGACCAGGCGTAGTGTGCTGAAAGCCCATGTGGCTGGAGCAGAGTGAGTGGGGGGAGAGAGGGAGGGAGAGATGGAATGACGGTGTGAGCTCCAGGAGAACACACCATGACTGCCCCAACGGACGGGCACACGCACACAGCTGGCGGTTCTCAGATCCTGGACTCAGGGTAGCAGCCCCTGCTCCGGCTGGGGAGGGAAAGAAGACCCAGGAGAGGTGCTGGGGCCTCACTGACGTGCTGCCCCATTCTCAGTGGG
Organism: Leptonychotes weddellii; assembly: GCF_054177405.1. Lineage (NCBI taxonomy): Eukaryota > Metazoa > Chordata > Mammalia > Carnivora > Phocidae > Leptonychotes > Leptonychotes weddellii. The sequence continues at coordinate 336 of NW_028064703.1, forward strand.
GCCCGCCTCGCCCCTGGCTCTGGTCCACAGTCCCTAGTCCTGGGGCTGGGTGCA
>NW_028064704.1:0-389 GCF_054177405.1 Leptonychotes weddellii
CCCCCCCCCCCCCCCCCCGCCAAGAGCTTTAATTGACCTTGGCCTCACTCCCTCTCTGAGCCTTTGCACTTTTCTGTTTCCTGAAAGATGGTCAGCCCCCTGCAGAACCTTTGCTGGGCTCTCGGATTGTTGGTTTCTGATTTGCATCTTATCTCCACAACCCCTGCAGACTGGGAGCCGCCTGCAGGCCGTGCCCGGACTCAGAGCAATACACTCGCAGGGCAAGAGGCCCCAGAGAGCACCTGACCCAATCCCCTCAGCAGCGAGGAAGAGGCAGCTTAACTTCATTTGTCTAATGACAACAGCTACTCACATTTGCAATCACGCTTTAACAGTTTACAAAGCAGTGTTCACACCCATCAGCTCGACTGATGCTAATTCAACCAGCC
>NW_028064705.1:0-389 GCF_054177405.1 Leptonychotes weddellii
AAATAAATAAAATCTTTAAAGAAAGAAAATAAGACTCAGTGTTAAGAAGTGTAGGTTAAGTAGTTAATGACTCATACATACATTTATTATGGCATTTATTATGGCTTAAAGATTTTGAGTCAGGTGTTTCAATATAATGTGGTGTGCACTTTTTTTGTAGCTAAGCTATTTCTCTATCACTGGTAGACTATACTAAATCAGGGATGACCAATAGGTCTTATTCTACATACCTACTCTTATAGATAGGTGTGACCATCTGGAGCAAAGGTTAATAAGAAGGATGCCAGGGCTGTATCAGGCTCAGGAAGAAATGACTCTGTGATAAGGGTACTGATATCTCTTTCCCCACTAGAATATAAACACCATGAGGGGGGGAAGATTGTCTTCTT
>NW_028064706.1:0-389 GCF_054177405.1 Leptonychotes weddellii
AACTTTAAAGGTAATGTTGAAGTGAGGATTTCTGGTGGAGTGAGAAATAGTATTTTCTTCCAGATTAAAAATATTTAGTGAGAAGTCAAACTTAAGCTAAAAAAAATTATGTATGTGTAAATGTAAATATAAAAAAGCTAGAGGTAAATATGCCAAAAATCTCTAGTGTGGTTACCCCATTAGGATTATTAATGATTAACACTTCCTCTTTATACTTTATGCTAAATATAATCTGCATACATATATGCACAGATATTTGTGCACATGTGTTTATTATTAAATATATACTATATTTAATATTATATCAGTATTATAACATATTTATTATTATGTGCACATTGTATATGTATTATGCATATATATTTTAATATATAACAATGTATTTATTA
>NW_028064707.1:0-8177 GCF_054177405.1 Leptonychotes weddellii
ATGTACAATGGAATATTACTCAGCCATCAGAAAAGATGAATACCCAACTTTTACATCAACATGGATGGGACTGGAGGAGATTATGCTAAGCGAAATAAGTCAAGCAGAGAAAGTCAATTATCATATGGTTTCACTTATTTGTGGAACATAAGGAATAACATGGAGGACATTAGAAGAAGAAAGGGAAAAATGGGGCGGGGGGCATTGGAGGGAGAGATGAACCATGAGAGACTATGGACCTGAGAAACAAACAGTGTTCTAGAGGGTAGGGGGGAGGGGGGATTGGTTAGCCCGGTGATGGGTATTAAGGAAGGCACGTACTGCATGGAGCACTGAGTGTTATACGAAAACAATGGATCGTGGATCACTACATCAAAAACTAATGATGTATTATATGGTGACTAACATAATATAATAAAATTAAAAACTACAAAAAAAAAGAAAAGAAATCTGTGCTTTGTGGTTAACTACAAATGTAGTCTCAGTAAACATAGGTAATTTTTCTATCATCCATATTCTTTTAAATGAAAATAATCAAGTGAGCTATAGTATACAGATAGTTATAAAAATGTGGAAATCATGGAAACTAAGGCCTCACCAAAACTACTTGTATACTATCTAGTTGAAGCAGCAATGAATATAATCAACTTCCACATTTTTACATGTTACTCACAAAATTATAATTCCAGCTCTGGATACTCACACCTGCAGTCATATATACCTCCTATAGAGACTAAATTGCTCAACATGATTGTCTTCCTATCACTTGAATTCGAATTATCTAAAATCTAGTCCTTAACAGAAACATGCTTCTGTCATGGCAGAGAGAGAGGGAGGTGGGGGGAAACAAAAAGAGAGGGGAGACAGGGAGAGAGACGGATTCTATTATGGACTCCATCATTATTCTGTTTACTCAGAATTAAAACTCAAAATTCCTCTTTGGCTTTTCTTTTTTAATATTATTTTCTAAAGATTTTATTTGTTTATTTGACAGAGAAAGACAGTGAGAGAGGGAACACAAGCAGAGGGAGTGGGAGAGGGAGAAGCAGGCTTCTCATTGATCAGGGCGCCCAACGCGGGGCTTGATCCCAGGACCCTGGGATCATGACCTAAGCCAAAGGCAGATGCTTAACAACTGAGCCACCCAGGCACCCCTTCTTTGGCTTTTCTTATATGTTTACATGTTTTATAAATTTGAAAGCCTATAAATATCTTTTACATAGATATAATACACCCTGACAAGGGCCTCATCAGTTTTCTTTTTAATATCTCTTGAATTTATTGTTCCATTTTCTCTGCCTCTACCCAATTAGGGTACATAACATATCAGCCTAAATTAATACAACCTCCCAATTGGTTTTCCTGCCTCCAGCCTCCTCCCAGCCATTTCATCTTGCACACTGATTAAAAAGTAATCTTCCTGAAACACATAAAAAACATAGCTGAAAATTCTTCACGTGATATTCAAAAGCCCTCCTTAGTCTGGACTTATTCTAGATTTCCAGCCTCATCTTCCATTATTATCTTTCAAGATGCTTGCTGCCTAAGGGATCCCAAAAAATACCACTGCTCATTTTCACCTTCCTCCTAAAATAACCCTTTTCCTCTTTACATTAACAAATCTTACTCATCATTGAAAGCCTTGCCAAAGTCTATTTCCTCTTTATGCCAACTCAAATAACAACACATTACCAGTCAGAGGTCAGTTAATTTTCACTTGGAGAAGCAATTTAGTCAACTTGACTGATTGATTGAATTTATAAAATTGGCTTGAAAACTCATAAGAAATATGTAACTGAAGTGCTGGTACTAGAATATTTTAAATGGATATGGTTAACCAATAAGTATTCCAGAACACTACAATATTTTCTGTACATACATATTTAATAAAAAGCGACCAGAAAATAATATATTTCAATGCAGATTATACATAGAATTCTATACTGATCAGGACAAATGTTAAACTTGCCACCAAAGACATTGAAAACTGCCAGGAACTTAGGAAGATGGTGGACTAGGAGGACCCTGAACAGCTCATCCCATCTCATGTTTAAACTAGATAGCATCCACATCCAAGTCAGTAACCCAGACAGCAACCCAAAGACTGACAGAACAAACTCCACAACTAAATATAGAGAAGAAGCTGCATCTGGAAGGTTAGGAAGGTCAGAAAGGCAGAGGGAGGCTTCCCCAGGAGGGAGGAGCTGTGTGCATGCAGAGGGCAGAGAAACAGGCCCTCGCACCACGGAGCACACATATGGAAGACTAATCCCCATAAAGTTTGGCTTTAAAAACCAGACGGGCTGAATTCCATGAGTTTTTAAAACCAGTGGGATTTGGGGCCTGGAGCTTCAAAAGTCAGCTGACTCAGCTAGGTCACCACCCTTAAAGAGACAACAACCTGTGTAGAGAGGCAACATTAAAAAGGCAGTGTGTACAATGGTGGGCAAAGAGGAGACAGATTTGTTCATACTGATTTCAGAGCGTGTTGAGGGACTTCTGTGAAAACAAGGGAGCTGGCAGCCTGCATTTTCCTCCCCCACCTCCAAGCATAAACACAGCGCCACCTGTCAGAGGCAGGGCTGCACAGACACTTGTAGCTTTGGCCCAGGGCCTAGGGCAAATCTTCTTAAAGATGTGCATGTGCCCCCACCCAGCCACTGAGTGCACAGCTGCTGCAGCACATAGTGCCCACCTACTTCCCTGGGCCCAAATGTGCACCTGGGCCACCTTTGCATACCAAGCCCAGCACAGTCCAGCCGCACCAAAAAACATCATGCATGGTGCCAAGCTTCACACCCCCAGCTGCTGCAGAAATTCAGGGGATCCAGCATAGGACTAGTGTCCCAAAGCAAATTTTACTAACACTGCCAACCTGCTCCCAGTTTCCTAGTGGGCACATCACCCACAGAGCTGGCCTGCCTGGGTCCCACTAACACCACAGAGGGCAATCATACCTCCCCACCACCAGGCAGAGAGTCACCGCAGATGACTCTACTGAAAGGAAAAGTGACTCAGACACAACAGCAGAGCGTAAAAAACAGACAGGGTACTCTCCTGAAGTGCCAGGCTCTGATGAATAGGGGACATTGCACTGCAGGGCACTGCAGGACCTCTTCTTCATAAAGTCACCACATTCAAGACCAGAAGACATAGCTGACTTTGTTAACACAGAGAAACAGACACAGAGAGGCACATAAAATGAGGAGACAGAGAAATTTATCACAAATGGGGAGTATAAGGATATAGGCAGACATCTAAGCAAAAAAAAATGTTAATAACATGACTGATAGAGAATTTAAAGCAATGATCATAAGGATACTCACAGGGCTTGGGAAAAGATGGGAAGACATGAGTGAGACCCTTAACACAGAGATAAGGAACAACATAGTTGTTCAGTAAACAGAGGGCTCAGTAAACAAAATGTGAAAGGGCTCAGTAAAGAAAATGAGAAACAAAGCATGCTTGATGGAATGAATAGCATGATGGAAGAAGCAGAGGAACAAATTAGTAGTATCCTAGAACACAGAGTAATGGAAAGTAATCAAGCTGAACAAAAGAGAGAAAAAATAATGATTCAAATTGAGAATAGACCTAGGGATATCACTCACTCCATCAAAGGTATTAACATTTGTATTATAGAAGTCCCAAAAGAAGAAGAGAAAAGGGGACAGAAAACTTATTTTAGGAAATCATAGCTGAAAACTTCCCTAATCTGGGGAGGAAACATACATCCAGATCTAGGAGACACAGAGAACTCCCATCAAAATCAACAAAAGCAGATCCACACCAAGACATACTGTACTTAAACTTGCAAAAATATAGTGATTAAAAAAAGTCTTAAAAGAAGCAAGACAAAAGAAGACAATAACACACAAGGGAAAACCCATAAGGCTAGCAAAAAAAAAAAGATTTTTTTCAACAGAAACTTGGCAAGCCAGAGGAGAGTGGCATGATATACTCAAAGTGCTGAGTGGGAAAAATATGCAGCCAAGAATACTCTATCCAGCAAGGCTATCATTCAGCATAGGAGAGATAGAGTTTCCCAGACAAAAATAAATAAATAAACTGAAGAAGTTCATGATCACTAAAACAGCTCTGCAAGAAATTTTAAAGGGGACCCGTTGAGTGGAAAGGAGAGACCAAAGTAACAGTATAAAGGTAGTAAACACAAAAGCAGTAAAAATGAGTATTTCTGTAAGAAATCAGTCATGAAACTCCCATAAAAGCATATAAAATATAAAAACATATGTCTAAAATGTGGGAAGGAGTGGAGGAAAGGATGGGTTCAAACTTAAATGACCATCAACTTAATATACCCTGCTATATGCAGAAGAGGTTATATATAAACCTCATGGTAACTACATATCAAAATCACTAAAAAACATGCAAAGAATAAAGGGAAAGAAATCCAAATATATCACTAAAGAAAAGCAAAATATGAAAGAAAGACAAGGAAAGATCAGAGAAAATCTTCAGAAACAATCACAAAAGAAGTAATAAAATGGCAATAAATACACATCTATTACTTTGAATGTAATGGACTAAATGCACCAACCAAAAGACACAGGGTGACAAAATGGGTAAAAAAACAAGACTCATCTATATGCTGCCTACAAGAGACTCATTTTAGACCTAAACACACATGTAGATTGAAAGTGAGGGGATGGAGAAATATCTATCATGATAATGGATTTGAAAAGAAAACCAGAGTATTGATTATTATTTTGGACAAGCTAGACTTTAAACCAAAGACTGTAAGAAGAGACAAAGAAGGACACTATATCACAATAAAAAGGACAATCCAAGAAGATATAGCAATTATAAATATTTATGCAACCAACATAGGAGCACCCAAAAACATAAAACGGTTAATAACAAACATAAAGGAACCAATTGAAAATAATACAATAATAATAGGGGACCTTAACACCCCACTTGCATCAATGGAGAGATCATCTAAACAGAAATCAATAGGGAAACAATGGCTTTGAATGATACACCAGACCAGAAGGATTTAACAGATATATTCAGAGCATTCCATCCTAAAACAGTATAATACACATTCTTTTCAAGTGCAATGCAGAACATTCTCCAGAATAGGTCACATATTAGTCCACAAAATCAGCCTCAACAAATTCAAGAAGACTGAAGTAATACCATGCATCTTTTCTGAACGCAATGCTATGAAGCTAGAAGTCAACCACAAGAAAAAAAAAATCAGGAAGGACTACAAATACATGGATGTTAAATAACATACTACTAAAGAATGAATGGATCAAGCTGGAAATCAAAGAAGAAATTTTAAAAAATATGGACACAAATGAAAATGAAAACACAATGGTCCAAAACCTTTGAGATGCAACAAAAGCAGTTTGAAGAGGGCATTTTATAGAAATACAGGTCTAACTCAAGATTTGAGATTTTTCTCAAATAAAGAACTTAACCTTATACCTAAAGGAACCAGAAAACAAAACAAAACAAAACCTAAAGTCAGTAGAAGGAAGAAAATAATAAATATTAGAAGAGAAATAAATGAGATAGAAACTAAAAAAACCCAATAGAACAGACTGATGAAATCAGGAGATGGTTCTTTGAAGAAAATCAATAAAATTGATAAACTGCTCACCACACTTATCAAAAAGAATAGAGAAAGAACCCAAATAAAATCACAAATGAGAGAGGAGAAATCACAAACAATACGACAGAAATACAAATAATTATAAGAGATTATTATGAAAAACTATATGCCAAAAAGTTGGACAACCTAAAAGAAATGGATAAATTCCTAGAACCATATAAATTACCAAACTGAAAAAGGATGAAATAGAAAATTTAAACAGACTGATAATAAGCAAAAAAATAATTTGAAACAGTAATCAAAAAACAAAAGCCCAGGAGCAGAAGGCATTAAAGGCGAATTCTACCAAGCATTTAAACAAGAGTTAATACCTATTCTCCTCAAACTATTCCAAAAAAAACAAAAAAAGGAAGGAAAATTTCCAAATACATTCTAAGGCCAGCATTACCCTGATTCCAGAACCAGACAAACACATATACACACAAACACACACACAAAAGACCTACAGGCCAATATCTCTGATGAACACAGATGTGGAAATTCTCAACAAAATACTAGCAAACCAAATCCAACAATACATTAAAAAAATCATTCACAACGATCAAGGGAATTTATTCCTGGGCTACAAGGGTGGTTCAGTCTTTGCAAATTAATCAATGTGATACATCACAACAATAAGAGAAAGGATAAGAACCATATGATCGATGGGGGGAAAGATGGCGGAGGAGTAGGGGACCCTATTTCAACTGGTCCCAGGAATTGAGCTGGATATCTGCCAGACCACTCTGAGCACCCACAAAGCCAGCCTGAGATATAAGATCTAGATCTCTACAAACAGAATATCGCAGGCGGTTGGTTTTGAGGTATGAAGCAAGGAGCCCTGATTCCACAGGCAGATACTGGAGGATAAACGGCAGCGGGAGGGTTCCTGGCCGTGGGGATCCTACACCGCCGGTGAGCGACAGCCTCGCACGCTGGGGATGGGGCACAGACTCGCAGACCAGTAGCAGTGGGGAAAGGATTTTAGGGCATCCCCCAGGGCGGAAACCCGGAGCAGCAGGGTCACATGCATGAACTGGGAGCATCTGGCAGTTTTAGAAGCACAAAGGGCAGAGACCGTGCCCCAACCTGGAGGCAGGACTGGAAGCACTGCAGAGGGGCGCACAACCCAGGCCACTGCAGTTTATAGCAGCATGGACAGAAACGGAGATGGTGTGGCCTAGAGAGCTCACTGAAGAACAGACTGCGGTCTCTCTGCTCTGAGGCAGCGGGAACGGTCTCTTCTGCTCTGATTCGCGGAAGAGATGAGGAAAGCCGCCAGGGAAAGGTGCCAGAGAACAAAAGCCCCAAAAACTGATTCCCACTGAGCCCATCCCCCGCCACAGGGGGGCAGGGCAACTCCACCCAAACAGGGTTGCCTGAGTAACAGTGCGGCAGGCCCTTCCCGCAGAAGACAGGCTGGGAAAACAAGAGGCCAGCAACCCTCAAGTCCCAAGAAAACAGGTGCATCTTCTTGGGTTCTGGTCAATAATTTGGACTCCAAACATTCCCTCAAACACCCATCAACAGAATGACTAGGAGGAGGAACCCCCCAAAGAGAAAAGACTCAGAGATCATGACTTATGCTGCAGATTTACAAATGGATGCAGATATAACCAAGATGTTAGAGATGGAATTCAGGCTAGCAATTGTGAAGACAATGGTTAGAATGGAGAAACCAATTAATGGCAACATAGAGTCTCTAAGGGCAGAAATGAAAGCTGAATTGGCAGAACTTAAAAATGCTATCAATGAGATCCAATCAAATCTAGATAATCTAACAGCTAGGGTAAGTGAGGCAGAAGAACGAATAAGCGACCTGGAAGACAATATAATAGATAAAAAGGGGAAAGAGAAGGCCAGGGAAAAACAACTCAAAATCCATGAAAATAGAATCAGAGAAACAAGTGACACCATGAAGCATTCCAATGTCAGAATAATTGGAATCCTGGAGGGAGTGGAGAGAGAGAGAGGACTAAAAGATGTATTTGAGCAAATTGTAGCTGAGAACTTCCCTAATCTGGGGAATGAAGCAAACATTCGAGTCCTAGAGGCAGAGAGGACCCCTCCCAAGGTCAAGGAAAACAGGCCAACACCCCAGCATGTAATAGTAAAACTCACAAGTCTTAGAACCAAGGAAACCATCTTAAGGGTAGTTAGGGGGAAGAGATTCCTTATGTACAGAGGGAGGAACATCAGAATAACGTCAGACCTATCCACAGAGACCTGGCAAGCCAGAAAGGCCTGGCAAGACATATTCAGCGTACTAAATGAGAAGGACATGCAGCCAGAATACTTTATCTGGCAAGGCTGTCATTTAGAAAGGATGGAGAGATGCAAAGCTTCCACGACCGGCAGAAACTGAAAGAATATGTGACCACTAAGCCGGCCCTGCAAGAAATATTAAGGTGGGGTTCTATAAAAGGAGAAAGACCTCAAGAGTGATATACAACAGAAATTTATAGGGACAATCTATAAAAACAACATCTTCACAGGCAACATGATGACAATTAATTCATATCTTTCAATAATCACTCTCAACGTGAATGGCCTAAAC
>NW_028064708.1:0-389 GCF_054177405.1 Leptonychotes weddellii
TTTTTAAGAACCTTAATCTTAACTGTTTAATTTGACTCTATGGTACCAAAACTGTTACAAAGCAAACTGACCTTTAAACTAATTACTGTTGAAACTGGTTTGCAAGAAAAAAACCTATTTCATATGGCTGTCCTGAAACGAAACATGTAAAATGCATAGCACTACAATCAGTAACTGGTAATGCTACCAAAAAAAAAAAAAGGAAACAAATCCTTGGTCCGCATTTAGGAGGACATTCACTATTGAACTTAACCTTGCTACTACTTATGCCCTTGAACAATGCAGGAGGGTAGGGCCACTGCCCCCCCGCCATGCAGTCCAAACTCCATGTATTACTCTGATTCCCTGAAAACTTTTAATAAACAGCCTCTTGTTGACTGGAAGCCTTA
>NW_028064710.1:0-389 GCF_054177405.1 Leptonychotes weddellii
TATAATTTTCATTTAATAAAATTTACTCTTTTTAAGTATACAGTTTGATGAGTTTTGGCAAACATATAGCTACGTGACCACCACCACATTTGAGATATAGAACATTTTTGTTTGCAGTCAATCCCCTTTTCCCACCATCAGCCCCTGGCAGCCACCAGCCTCATTTTTGTCCCTATAGTTTTGCCTTTTCCACCACGTCTTATAAATGAAATCATACAGTATGTAGTGTTTTGTGATTGGCTCCTCTCACTCAGCATAATCCTTTTGAGATTCATCAAGGTTGTTGCATCTATCTGCAACTCATTCCTTTTTATTGCTGAGTAGTATTCCAGTTGTATGGATACACCAGTCTGTTTATGCATTCATCAGTTAATGGACATTTGAGCTGT